>NW_010556971.1:0-13366 GCF_000687285.1 Phaethon lepturus | reverse complement strand
GCTGCCGCCACCAGCAAAAATTCGGGAGGGGGAAGAAAAAAAGGTCACAGCCGGCTTTCGCTTGTCATGCCAGAAGCACACTTGAGGCTGCACCGGTAGAAATAATTAATGAGTCCCGTTTCCGTGACCTCAGCAAATGGACAGGAAATAAGTCGGTATTGATTGGGCACCGGCGGGGACGGCGCCAGGGCGGAGGCCGGTGGTTTTCCTGCCCAAGGGATGGAGGGGCGTGAAGATCCCCCTCAAACCTGCCCAGACAGAGCGAGCTGCCGAAGCCGGGAACTAACGTACCCGCTTGTCAAGGGGAAGGGCAGTTTGGGGGATTAATGGGGGAAAATCCTCTCTCTGTCTGCATGCAGTCATGTCTCCTCACGCTGTTTTTATGTATTCAAATGTAAAATTACCCTGTGTCTAATGCTTTCTGTATTTGAGAAACTTGCTGACAAAACGTGTCAAGCATGGTAAGTAGGAGCTTTAAAATATTTAATCAAATATTAATTTGTCTTTGTTAAGGGAAGTGACTGCCTGGGTTTTATACTGTGTGTGTAAAATATGTTGCTCTGGGTCAAAGAATGAGGTTTTTCCAACTCTCCTGGGGGAGGGAATATCCCTCCCTCAGATCAAGCAGTTTGTTTCAACACGGTCTTACACAAAAGAATTTCCTAGGTTTGTGACACTTGCGTTCATTTAAGCCAAATAAATGTTAATTTGTAAGGCTAGACATAGGCCTTTGGCAGAAAGGAAGAAAGAATGTTCTGCGAGTACAGTCTTTCACCGCAGCAAATAAAATGCAGAAAATACTGGAGAAGTTTTGAACCTCAGTGTGTTGAATTCTCAAGTCCAATTACAGACAGCATATAAGGTGTATCAGAAGCCGGCAATTTGAGACTGTCTCTGTTTTGTTCATAGGAGATGATTTTTGTGGTTTGCATGCATGCAATCTGAGAACGCCGTTGACAAGAAGGCTGAGTTTACATAAATGATCTAGATTGAGACTCAGCTACCTTTCTTCCTTCTGTGGTGTAATTACAGCCCAATCTGGAGACAGCTAGCACAGCAAACAGATTTCATTACATCGCTCACTCAAACACTAAGTGGAGTTATTTCTGTTAAATTCTCTCCTCCCTCCTTCTCCCCCTGCACTCCTTCCCCCTGTCACACAGCTTGTTTCTCGTAGACCAGCGTGTTGCATTCCACCAAATGCAAAATATAAATAAAAACTCTATCCTCTAAAAATATACTGAAAATACATCCTGCATATGTACATAATATTCTGTGTAATATATGCCTATATTATACCATAATATTATATGTATAACAAGCACCCTTGAGACACAATCATCTTATGGGAGCAGCATCCAGAATTCAGGACTCGCTTTGTTTTAGAGAGTGGTCTTAACACCAGATCCCTTCTTGTTTGCACTTTCGTTCTTAGGCCTGTCCCGGCATTTTCTCTCTTCCCAAGACTCTGGTACTTCTGCCTGAGTTAGTGCTGCTGCTGCAGCAGGAAGGCTAGAGACAGAAGAGGAGCACCGAGAAGCGTGGGTTAGCCCAGGCAGTGGCAGCCATCTGCCTTAGCTAACCACTGTACAGTTTCACCTGTGAAGTTCCCTGGAGTTCTGCTAATGTAGAACATGTGCTTGAAAGAAATACCTAAATTCAACAAGAGTCCAGGGGGTTTTTGGCTCTGGTTTTTACATATTACATATAGTAGAAGCCATACATAGCCTTCTCTGTCTTACATCTACACCAAGTGGTTCATAATGATTTAGGGCCCTAAGAAGCTTGGGTCTGCTGGAGATAACTGAGCCATCGCGCCTCAGTCACCTCAGTTGTGTGAAAGAAATATCAAACATACTGCAAAACTGTGTATACCTGGTTTATATTTTCATGAAAGTACAATTTTTTTAATTTGTACTTTTTACTAATAAAGGGAAATCAGAAAAAAATAATTAATTTTTTGGGTATTTTTATCATCATAGAATCTTTGGGTTGGAAGGGACCTTTAAAGGTCATCTAGTCCAACCACCAGAAGGTTCTGATTGTTCTTAAACAATTTTTCAACCTTAATTTAAAAAAATGAATTGTCCCTTACCAATATTATCAAGTAATATTATATTTAAGATATTTGCCTGTAATTGTTGAGAAATTTTTGTTGTCTTGTTTCCTCCAGGTAAACTACAAGCAAAGTATTATAACCTCTGTCAAACTCTTGGTGAATTAATCACTGCTCTGTATTAATATACTCCCCACACCTTGCACAATTTCTGAGCAATGGTGGAACTTTAAGGCTATTCCGGTTTTATTTTTATCTCCTCAATTCTTTTTCCCCACCCATCTCTATAAGGAGGTCAGGGAGAGGGAGGACTGTGGTCTGGGGGTGGCTGAGGAAGGCATTCACACCATTTACTTCAGTCATCCAGCTACTCAACCAGACAATACCGATCAGCTGCTCCTCTGAACTTATCCCAGGTCTTGCATTGCTGGACCATTCCATGGGTGCACACAATACAGGACAAGGTCCCAACTGCTTTTTAAACCGAACTAAATTCATCTACAAAGAGCACAGCTGCAACAGTTAGAATGTTTCATAGGTCTGCGATGGAAAACTCTTAACTGCCAGCTGAGTATTTCCAGCTCCACAAATGTGATAGTGCTGTATAGGAAGGTTGCTTGGAAAATGAAGTACTTGGAAGAATAGAAATGTTGGCTGGAAGGGACTGCTGAAAGTCATCTAGTCAAGTCTCCCATTTGAAGTAGACTGTTGCCAACATGAAGTCTGGTCTTGGAAACTACCAGGGATGGAGCTTCCACAGGTTCTCCATGCAACCTGTCCCAGTGATGCTCCACCTTCCTTGTGAAGGCGTTTTCCTGATGTCCAGCGTGAACCTTCCTCACTGTAGCTGGTGGCCGTTGCCCATTATTTATCACCTGCTGCTGCCAAGAATTGTTTGGCTCTGCTGTCTTGCCCATCCCCTGTCCTGCAGCTGCGTGTTGCCGTCCACTTGCCTGTTGGCCTCCTCTTACTGGCTGGAGCAGCCCCAAGCTCTGTCAGCCTCTCCTGGTGGCCATGTGTGCTAGGCCCTGACTAACAGGGTTACCCTCCAGTGATGCACATGACTTTCGTGTCATCCCTGTTGGACTGTGAGGCCAAATCAGGCCAGTTTGGGAGCAGCCTTACTGGGTACAGTAAGGAGGAGAACAATAATTTACCCTGTAAATGTACTGGGTCTTGCTGTGATGGAGTTAATTTTCTTCATGGCATCCCATATGTCACTGTGTTTTGGATTTGTGACCAAAACGGTGTTGCTAACACACCGATGTTTTAGCTATAGCTCGAAAGTACTTGCATAGCACCAAGGCTTTCTCTGCTTCTCACTCTGACGAGTGGGTTGGGGTGGGCAAGGGCCTGGCAGGAGTCATGACTGGGGCAGCTGACCCGAACTGACCACAGAGATATTCCGCACCATATAACATCATGCTCAGCAATAAAAATGGGATGAGGTGTGGAGGTGTTCCAGGGGGTCTGTTGCTCGGGGAGTGTCTGGGCATGTCAGGTGGTGGTGATTGCTTTTGCATCACTTCTTATTTTTCTTTGGTTTGTTTTCCTTTTTTCCCCCTTTTACCTATTAAACTGTCTTTAACTCAATCCACGAATTTTCTCACTGTTGCCCTTCTGATTCTCTCCCCCATCCTGCTGCGGGGGGCGGTGAGTGAGTGGCTGTGCGGTGCGTAGCTGCCATCCCGGGTGTGTCCACCACAGTCCCTTTTGCGGGGACTGTGTGGGATGCGTAGGGTTCAAGATAACGAAGCATTTGACTGGAGCGTGCTAGAGGGAATTTACTATACCTGTTTAGCTGTTGCTGGTTGCGATGTTTACTTACTTGTTCTTGATGCAGGTCTGTTTGATCCCTTACCTGCTCCGTGTCATGCACGCTTTCCTGCTGTACATCAAATTTGAGGGCTTGTTAAAGGCTGTGTTTGGCTTTTGCAGTTTGCTGTGCTGTGTAGCACTCGGTTGTGTTTTGCCCAGGAGAACGATGATGAAAGCAGTGGCCCTGAGCCTAATCTGGTATTTGGGCCTTGCGTTGCTGCCGTCCCAGTACTTCGGGAACCATCTTGTGGAGACAATTAACAATTACACTTTTTCCCTCTTTTCCTCCGAGAGACAGTTTGTGGAGGAAACTAAGAATCGCACCTTCCCTTTCACAGCCTGCAGCGTAGGTGCCTTCCACCTTGTTACAGTGAGTCTTCAGTATCTTGAACGTCCGCACGTAATCAGAATGCTCGCACTGGTGTATCTTAAGAATCTGTTTCCAACTTTTCCTAAGGTTAACTGACTATTTAGGAATAGCACAGAGGGATGTGCCCTGAGGAAATGTGGTCACAGGTGGCAAGGTGCGTGGAAGAATATAGGCAGGTATGTAGAACAGTTTTCACCTCCGATGGTGTGGGACTTGACCCCTGAGAAAATGCAGGATCCTGATAAAGTGACAGCATTTGAGAGAAGGATGCCCTGGCTATGCTAACAGGTCACAACTTCTTGCGCCGTGCTGGACCTGGCCTACGCCTACCGCGCACTGTTCAGCAGCCTCAAGGGGGAGAGGGGGTCTCTGATCTGAAGACATACAAAGGGGCACCATGGCTAAGCCAGAGACCCAACTTGCAACTACATCAGTCGGTCCTGTAGTCAGGAAAAAACAATGGAAGCAGAAGTCAATTCATCTAGTCAGGGAGGAAGAAGCTTCTCCTAAGAGGGAGCAGGAGGAGGAGTCAGAGAAGCAGCGAGTTGTGCAGCACAGCAGTCACAAGAACATGAGGTGAAAGAGAAAGAAATCATAAATGAGTCAAACCACGTGCTCCCTATCCCTGACAACAACCAGTAGCCTCTGGAGGCAAGTCCTGTCGAGTGCAAAGGAAAGGTATCCCCTCAAGAAAGATCTTGTAAATTATCGAGGGAAGTGGACAACCACCCATACCAGCCATCATCTCAGCTATCAAGTGAGCTGTTCTCTGCGCAAGGGGAAGGGGAATTCGCCTGCCCCGCTGTGGTTCTGTCTGCACGACTATGAGGAGGACATGAGGAAGTGGGATGGTGAGCGCACCTTGAACCTAGAAGCTGGGATATGTGAATTGCGAGGAAAAACAGCAGCCAAAAAAGGTCTATCCAGGAAAATTACTGCTCCAGTTGCTGTTCAGCAATTCCCCGGACAGAGTAGAAGGGCTGGTCCTACGTCTGATCCAAATAAGGGACTTGCGACTTGCAGTTAGAAGAATCGGGTAATGAATACTCCATCCAGGGCTAGAGGGGCCCTGCCTCTGCCCAGCAGAGGAAAGGGGCAACCAGGTTTATTGGACTGCGTGGATTTGATGGCCTGGCATACCTGATCAGTTGGCTGTGCTTCTCCAAATGAAACCCAGCGTGTGCCCTGCCTTATTTGCAATGAAGAGTGCACAGATGGCCCATATTCAACTTAGTGTCCAACTTGACAGAAGCTGCTAAAAGGTTGAAAAGCTGGTTTTAGTTTAATGGAAATGTTAAGGAAGCATTCTCCGGAGTGGCAGGGGAATGCTTCTTGCCCCAAGCAGTGTTAAAGATGCCAGACCAGACTCCTCAAGGGTAAACTTGCTGGTGAAATCTCTCCGTTGCTCTTTCCTCTGAGCAGATAGAGTTTGAATTTTCATAGATGCAGAATGCTAACTCAAGCAACCGTGTCACGCTGCAGATATATCAAGGAAGTGGCTTCTGGGTCAGATCGCTAGCTGTCACTACTCTCATCAGTTACTTCAATCTTGCAGAAAAGTGAGGCATCAAACTTTTTTTTTTTATTCTTTGTAGCTTTCAAAGTACTTTTACCTGTACAGTGTCTTATGAAAAATAAAGAGCTAAAGCTTTCCAGTCTCTCAAAGCAGTTCAAAGGAAAGAATATTTCCAGTTCTGAAAGTCATCTGTTCTGATGGTCTTTGCATTAAATTCTCTCTTTTTTTTTCTTTCAGAAACCAATCCCTAAAATACATTAATTATTTACATAATTAGCAGTCGTGTTTCTCTTTTAGGGTAAACCTGTTTTTCTAAAGCTAAGAGAAAGTGGCCATTAAGCTAAAATTCTGATAGCAAATGCCCTTAAAACCACCAAAAGGATAGAGCACCACGTATGCTGTACGTTGTGAAGGGGAGAAGAGGATGTCAAACAAACTGGCAACCGATACACCAAAGGTTCATGCAATCGCCTTTGTCCCCATCTTCAGCCATTCGTACTCGTGCGTGATTCTGCCCGCAGTTACCGGCATTGCTGCCAAATTCGCAGCCGCTGCCATCAGCCAGAGGCATGCTCTGGCTCCCCCAGGCGTAGGAGATTCGTTCTCTGCCACGCTCGGAGTTGACTTCCGTTCCTTCTTATTTCCAAAATGCTTTTGTCAGGGTACATCTCTGGAGGAACGGGAGCTATTTTTCTCCAAAACACAAACAGCGACAAGATGACTTTAAGTAAATTGGAAAGCAGTATCCTACAGTATTCTGCCGACGTTACATGATGAAATTGCAAGTCTGTCTGCGGTAGAAAGGAGGGATCGGATTGGATGAGAATCTTGCTCTTGGCTAAGAGTGACAGACAGGCATCCCAGTGATAAGTAAAACAGTATTTCTCAGATTTTTCCGGATTTTACAATATTTATTTATAAAACTCAATTTGAAGGCTATTTTGATAATGATTGCATAGGACAATTGCAATTTTACAGCAACTTTATAAAAAAATCCTGCTTTAAAATGTTCTTTACCCTACTCCACTTTGTCTCCTCCCTTCACCCCTTTCCCCAAATATCAAGGACTGAAAATACTCTGCTTTATTATTGGAACAACAGTCAACATTTTTAGTTTTAAAAATGTACACAAAAGTGAGTATTGCACCAAAAACAGTATCTTAAAACTAGACTTTTTCTATGCCTTCAACATTTACAGCAAATGACTTGCATCAACTGCAAGATTCAAATTTTAGCAGTTATTAAATGCCAAATTAGAAAAATGAAATGTTATGTAGAATTAATTAGAAAAATCTGAAACAAGTACTGATAGATTACGTTACTCTTTTTTTTTCCCCCTCCAGAAAAACATGAACACCCATTTTAAAAAGCTTTACCCTCTGCAGATGAGTGTGACACTTTCTGTATGTGACCGGCTTCTGCAAAATAGAGCACGGTTAGGAAATGAAGCATTTTTCCCTCTTGGCTGGCTTTGATGAAAGCTCTCCAACTTGCACATTGTGTCTGAACAGTTCTTCATTCATAGCATGTGCCCATCGAAAACTGTTTTCTGTTTGCAGCATTTCAGCCATACTATTTATAAGCTAGTTGAACAATGCTAACTAGAGGCAGTAAAAGGTGTGTATTTCATATGCAAATCACTAGCAATAATTTTCTACAATTACACTTAGTTGCTTGCATCATTATTTTCAGCACCAACATAACAAATGGGCTTAGCAGGAGAACATTACAGAAAAAAACGTCTGCATTAGTAGGACTTATTTTTAATCAAACAATTTTTTTCTTTTGTCAACCTATGGAGTTTAACATGTTAACATTTTATGTCGATGTACAAAAATAATGGATATCCCTATCTCTGCTCGGAAGCTGTAGGCTATAGATGGCTTTTAGATGTACGTATGTTATGATAAGGTATCTTTGCAGGAAAATAAACAGGATTTAAACACCTAGTATTTCTTAAAGACTGCTGTTGCTAAAAATGGTCACATTACTAATGACTAGAGGTATTTCTTATATAAACGTTTATAAAAAATAATTGCTTTCAATCACATTCCATTGTAGTAATAACCACTCAGCAGGTGGTTTTTTTCTGTTCTTCTTGGAAACCCAGGTCTCCACACCTACTTTTTTTTTTTTAATCAGTTGAGATTAAATTTTCCAATTTCAAAGGCAAATTTCTGTTGGGTAAAATGCATTCACTTTTTAAGTATATGATTGTTCTTAAAGTCATTACTGTCATTTGGGTTAAAGCACCTACAAGCCATGACCCAGACATCCTTGTTAATGTAAATTCAGAAGGGAAGGCTCCCATCCACCCAAAGAACGAGGCTCAGGAGTAGCTCTCCAGTAGCAGTGAGGGTAAAGACAGAAAAGGGAAGATCACTAGCTGCTTCTAAGACAGTGACTTGTTTGTGAAAGGGATTGCGTAACATGATGGCCGTGACAGAAGCAGCTGGGACTCAAAAAACCTAGAAAGGCTGTTTCACTTTCAGGTTCTGAAAGAAAGAAGGTTCCTTCCGTAAGGATTCCTACAATCTGAATACTGTGACTTCCATTAAAAAAAAAAAAAAAAAAAAGAGAAGTGTTTACATAGAAAAAAATACATAGCAAGTCAGCCAGCTGAGTTCTCAGAGAAGCCTAGTTTTCTACATTGCTTACCAAAAAAAAAAAAAAATTAATATTGTTGCAAACATTTGAACTTACTCAAGTAAGTAGTTGAACTTAATGAGGTAGGAGACTATGCAAGAGGACCAAAATATTATTTCTCTGTATAATGGGCAGGATATGGAACTGAGTGCTAGGCACACAAAGAAGAGCATGCTTGACTGGGAGATGTGGATGTCTCTGAGAGAAAGGACTTTTCAGGCTATACCTCTTTCGGACGCAACATAATCTTGACAAGCAGACCTTTATAGGATAAATGTTTGATCATTCAGAGTTAGTTATGGTATAGATAATACAATGACTGTGCATTAAGTGAGCATTACTTCTTTTTAAATGCAAAGCTGTGAGAGAGCATACAATGGCGCAGTTCTTGGCTGAACTAACATAGAGTAAAGAGAACTGCGATTTCATTGCCAAGAGATTAAGAGAGGCTTATGTTTCCAAGAGTGAAATTGCTCAGATTTGTCAGTTTTTAAACAGTTACGGATGCAAGTGATGTATAAGTAAACTGCTGCAGCACAGAAGGAGATTTTAGGTTGCTCACTGGGTTAGTTACTCTATTCTCGAAGCTCTTTTACATTTCTGTTCTACTCCATCTCCCACTGCAGCTTTGATCTGATTTTTATTTTAAACTTTTGTATCAAATTCCCTTTCCTTTGGTGCTCAACTGTTACGTATCTGCTGTCTTGCTGGTACGCTCTGGTGCTACTTCAGGCTAGAAGAGGGGGTTTTTTATAATGAATGTTCATTTCATCAAAACTTTCTTTCTGTGAGCTAAACTCTTAAGTGCAAGATTGCCAACCCACATGCACTTGGAGATGAACGGCTTGTTTTTCAAATCCAAAGATGCCATGTGGATTCTCTATTTTGATATCCTTGATTCAGCAAGCAATACAGTTACAATTATTTCTTGCCCAATTTTGCGAAGTCTAGCTAAATAGCGATTTTCAGATGTTTCCAAGAGCAGCTATCATTGTACCTAAGAATTGCTGCTCTAGAATTTAAAAAAAAAGAGTATCATGTAACAATTCTGTTTCTGAGAAAAAAAAACCCCTGCAATCATATTAATTGGCGCTCTAAACTAGTGTTTCCCAACCAGTGTAATATGTTGCTGGCAGAACCCTCCAACACTGCTTGCAGCCACGGGAAGTTTAAAAATATAAATGAAGTTTAGGTGTCTGCCACTGTTCTTTTCTGCCCGGGTTATAGCAATGTATGGATATTGCCTGCAGCATGTTACTTGTTCAGTACTGTTGCCTGTGGGCCAAGAGAGGTTCTAAATATTACTGTGCGATGTGTCCATACATGTCCTTTCAGTCTGACTGGCAGTGAAAAGCATTAAGGTATGCAAAGTTGATCACCATGTTGCCTTATTTACCATTAAATATTTCAGTTTTTATAAACTTTGAATTGCAGACCACGTTTTACTGCAGATCAGATGAGTTATCTGGACTGATTTTTTAGCAGTGCCTTTCAGATTCTCTGAAAGTTCTAAAAAACACTTTGTTTTTTAATTTTAATCCAAGGTGGAAGGTTTCAAAACCCGTGTGCTTGCTTTTTTTTTTTTTTTTAATTTGGCAAGCCTATTCAGTCTCTTTGAAGTTTATTTATATCAAATACACGCCTAAATAATTTAAGGTGAATTCCAAGCTGCCTAATTTAAGTACCTGCCCAATTTCGGTGAGTCAGTGCCTGACTCCCGACATCGCACACACGGTCAGTGTAAGAAGCTCGGTCCTGCAGTAAATGCTAGCCTCCATGCATAGGCAATCCCCAGGGTGAAGCTCCCTTCCAGCGGCAGCTTTCAAACCACGCTCACATAAAAAAAGTGAGAAAGTGTGCCGTATTCCTGAAGACAGCTGCTGGGCTCTGGGCTGCCTTGCAAGAGGGGGCACACACAGAGGGGTCAGCAACACGGGAATCACAAAAACTCATCCCGAGAGCAGGCAGAAGGAAGCCTGGTTACCAGTCTTTTTGGGCAAACGGCTTGTTTTCCCATTCAGGCCTTAACATAGAACACTGATAAGTCGCAAGGAACTGGCTCCACACACCGGAGTGCTCTCCCCGTTAAGGCTGTTTCTCACCTGCTTTCCTTCTGGACTCCTTGACTCTTGTGTTTGGCTGCAAGGTGGCCTAGTTTCAAGACATGTAGTGGAGAAAAGTGATAGACGATGTACTGGTACTGTAGCAATACTTTTTACAGAATCAAACTGCCAAAATAAGTTGGTGCTGAAAATGTTTTCAACATCGCATGCCACATCTCTGCCGAGTGCTGTAGGCTATTGCAAGGATCTACAAGAAAGACGCCCCGATGAAAGTTTCGGGTTGGATTCTTGCTTATGCCAAATGTATGCAGCACAGGAGGCAAAAAGGCCTCTAAATTTAGGATCATTCTTCTGCTCAATGTTGTCGTACCAACCTTCAGCACACTGAGCTGTTCGGGCTCCCAGCTCAGGGCCTGCCACAGCGACGAGCACTGCCAGCTCTGCTGCCCACCCGCCAGCCACCGTGGCTCCTCACCGCTGTCCGGGGGAACCTCTGGCTGACTAGATCCTTTGAACTAACATGGAGAGAGCACTCTACCGCTTCTAAGGGTAAACGTCAAGGAGCCTCCATAATCCATCCTTATAAAACTCCGTGCAGCTGCAAAGAGTGCTTCCAGCTTTCCAGGGGCTCTGAACACATCTTTTGTCAGTGGCGATGGCTGAAGCCTAGTAGCAGTTTAGTCAAGTGAGAAATGGACGGTTGTACTCATGAGCAATGGTGATTTTTTCCTAAAGAGTTCTCTTGCTAGAGCACCACTGCTCTCTTCCCCGGTGACCTGGAATTTTCCAGAGATTGACGTAGTGTCACAGAGTGGCTTTTGAGCCAAAGGCATGAAGGGGGGGAAAAAATGAACATTTGAATAAATGACTTGTGTAGCACAAGTTCAAATGGTGAAAAAAAATGGGACTTGTCTGTCTGGGAAGCCAATCTAAGCTTGCTACCTGCATTGCCTGGAGACAACTTGGCTCGCTCCCTTTCCAATGAATGCTGTTATTGCAACAATATGCTGCTGCTGCTTTATGCTTAGCTGAGGCCCTTCGGGTCTCCTCCTGGGCTTGGGTCCCTAGTAGCTACAATGCCTCGGGCCAGCGCTATAGAGCAGAAATGAGGTGGAGTTCAAACTGGCAAATATTTTCTCAAGGGCTCTGAAATTGAGTTTGGGATTCCACTGGCTTGCTCTTGCCTTATGGTTGCCTTTCCTGAATTCCACACAGTAAAGCATGCAAGTAAAACCCAACTGAGATCTAGCACTACTTAGCAGCTGGGCCAGATGTTTAAGTAAGTAAACCTAAAGTAAACCTTTAAGTGAACCTTCAGTTAGCCTTACAATAAAGGAAGAGAGCAAATCATGCTATAAACTTCAGTCTTCATAATGCTAACAGACTCAGAACTAAGTTACCGGGAAGCACTCTTTGCCTCTAAAGAGTGAAAGAATTGCTAACTGCAGAATGCTCATCTCTTTAATAAACTGCATCCTTCACTCAAGTGATTCATTGGACGAGTTATAATGCTGGGAGTTCCTGCTTTTAAGGGCTCCTTTAAACAGCTGTCTATTAATAATAATAAAGAGAGCAAAGTTAAAATCAACAAACTATTATCTCAGGATTATTCATGGAATATGACACTGTAAGCATGCCAAAAGCCCTGCATTCCAAATTTAGAAGAGCGACATAAGTGGAAGAATGAAATTTTAGAGAACTGCTTTTAAAGGAAGTGTCAAAAATCTGAAATGGTGAGGATTTTTTCTTTTAAGAGCTACTCTTTGTATTGTTCAGTTCTAAGGAAACAGGAAATATCTAAGAAAGTGCTGAGTTATTTATGGGGCAGAAGGTTTATCTGCGATTTTTTCCAGTTATTTCTCAATTGATTTGCATGGTTTTATATTTGCTTTTACTAAAAAGAAAAAAAAAAAGTAGTCTTCTTAGCGTGAAATGCAGTTTCAGCAATAACAAAAAAAAGATTTCTCTGTTACATTCACAGCAGCGCTCAGAGCCAACGTGTTCTACCTGCACGGTTACTTGCCACTTGCCTGGTGTGTACCTGCCTTGCTACTTCTGTTTGATACATCCTTCATGCTGGAATCCATCACCCTTCATGGAAGGATCCATCCTCACCTATTTATTTCATAATAAACACCTTTTATAAACACCTTTAGACTTAACTCCTTTCACTCTGGAAAACGTGACACAGTTACGATGTAATTAGAGCACTTGGCTGCGTGCTTTTATTAAAAGGCAAAATGAATCCATTCAATAGGAATGGCAGCACCAGCTGAGTTTATTGTGTAAGTAAAACATTTCACGAAAAGCTGCCAAGTTTGATATGCTGCTACTTTCAGAGTCATTACATATAGCCAAAAAATATAGCTGCCCTAACGGGTCACAGATTACAAAACTGGACTTCCCTCTCCCACATTTATGGATTTTTAAAAAAATCTTTGGGAAATGGTTTGTTTTTCTACGAGCTCTTAGTAGAAAGGGCACGTATGATTTGCCAGACTAATGTCTTATGTGCTCCTGTCAAATTTAGCAAAGATAAAATCTACACGGATACCTAATTAAAAAAGAATGCCATCTCTGTTTTATAAATCATTGCTGCCATCCGCTCCCCAAACGTGAATCGTAGAAACAGCCTCCTCTTGCTAAAACGGTGCAGGAAAAGAGCATCAACTCCTTAAGCTTGGATGTGAATTAAACCAAGTTACTGAATTAACTTTTTTTTTTTTTTAAGTATAGGCTTAAGCCTAAAATGGCACCAAACACCAGCTTCCCTACTTGGCAGCAAATACAGAAATCCACGTTAACGGCTCCAGAAAGGCAGGCAGCCCTTCCACGCAGGGATGCCGCCAGCCCGCCGCGGCGTTTCGGGCAGTGCCAGCAGCTCCCGGGGAAGCCTG
>NW_010556970.1:0-239 GCF_000687285.1 Phaethon lepturus | reverse complement strand
AAAAGAGTTGGCCGATGTTATTGCAGGACCTCTCTCCATTATTTTTCAATGGTCTTGGGAGTCTGGAGAGGTCCCTGTCAACTGGAAGCTGGTAAATGATGTCCTAGTTTTCAAGAAGGGTAAGGAAGACCCTGGTAATTATAGGCCTGTCAGTCTCACTTCAGTTCCTGGTAAAATTATGAAGAAGGTTATTCAGGGAGTTACTGAAAATGCAGTCATTGGTCATAGCCAGCACAGGT
>NW_010556969.1:4487-7776 GCF_000687285.1 Phaethon lepturus | reverse complement strand
ACTGGAGTAGCTTGTTTAGAATTATGTATATAGTATTTTAAATTCGTGGTCTAGAACTGTTATCTTCTCTAATCTGAGTTATCAGGAAATACTGGTGCCGTTAAAAATCTCATTCTATTCTCTCCTCTCAAGTTAGAGAGCAATTTCTCCAGCACAGCTATCACTGTAGTCAGCTCGAGTTTTTACAGAGGATAGATATAAAAGGATCAAAATCTTGTAAGACATCTATAAAACATGATTGTTTGAGATATTTAAGACAAGTTCCCCTCTCTTGTGGGCACAGAAACTCTGGGCTTCAGTAAAAGCCAGAGGCAGTGCTTGTATCAGCTGAGAGCCGACAACGTTAATGAAAAATTTTCCCATTTTTTTTGTTGCAGCCTCACTGAAAGTTGCAGGCTTCCCAGCTATCTGTCACTCTATTTCCTCTTTTTTTTTTTTTTAAACTTGAGAAGATGGCATTTTGTAAGCAATGGACAGCCAAATCTTAGGAAGAATTGAATGAATCTCCGAATTATAACCCAGCTTTTTCTGATAGTCTTATATTTTACCTCAGTGGCAGGGATGATTGCTAAGCTCCCCTGCCAAAGATAAAAATGAACAAAAAAAATAATGTGTGAAGATACAAGTGGCAATTCTTAACCAACTTGTATACTTACTCTTCAAGTTTTTTTGTTTAGCACTCCTTTTCCATCTCGGTCTTTGAGGATTAGTTATGTTGTCTTTCCATCTTTTTTGCCTTCCTCTTCCTTCTCCCAATAAATAGTCTCCATGCTTTACAATGTTTTTCACACCTATTTGTTTTTAATATGTCCTAATCACTTACCAACTTTCAGAGATACTACCTCTGCTCCCCCTTAATTAATTTTTTACCCTTTATTTTCATAGGCAATGGCAGTATTATAAGGTGACACTTTTGGTAACAACCTAGTTCCACATAGTGGAAAATCATTTCACTGGCCAAAATTACACATTTTGATAGTCTGACTTCAGATTCCTAACTGGTATGTGTCATATAACATAAAACATTGCTGTTGGGATTCAGAGATTTGGAGGGGAATAAATGGCCAACCTAACATAGTTAGTTGATTATAAAACCTGTATGCATGTGTAAGAAGATAAACTAGTTATCTATATGACTAAAAGGTGCTTAACTTTTTTGTCTGTAATTCAAACACAGCATGAATATATGGAAATATTTCATCGATAAATGGAAACATAGCATATGAAGATATATTTAGTTATTTCTGGATAGTAGGACTTTCCCATGCTCTTACCAGTACACACACCTACTTTATGAGAACTACCTCTTTGCAGCTCGGAGGCGAGCTCCCCCGGTAGCTCCAGAGCAGCAGATGGCCCCTCTCCTGCCATGTCTGAGTCGTGCTCGTGCACAGCTGCAAATCTGTTTTCTCATCCTTTCTTTTACAGTCAAGTAAGTTCTGCAGTGACAAGAAAGAGGGCGATTTCGGTTAAAGGCATATCTAGCTCAACAGAAAATCCGGCAAATGGGGAGAAAGGAAATTATACAAATGAGAGCAATCAGAAAATTATTTTGATGGGTGATTACAATCAGTTTGCAATGTTTCTACATGGATCCACAGGGCTTGGTATGAGCCCAGCTGCAATTTGACATTTGTGTAAAATCATCAGTCCGCATGAAAGAACAGCTTATGAATGACATATTTTTTGTAGTATGCTGAAGAAGAAGGACTGAAGGGACCAGGTATTTTCAGTCACTGAATACAATGGGTCTCCAGCTCAGCCAGAGCTGTCAGCTGAAATCGTGCCACTTTTTCTTTAAAATGAGCATGTCAGAGTACGCTAGCTGTTCCAGCCTCTAAAGGTAGGATTCATTAGTATTCCAGTTACTAACTTTGAACAGTGTAACCCTTTAACTAAAGAAAACTCCTGTCCATGGGGTAAAACGGGTTAAATAAATCTATCTGCGCTCTGTGTTCAGATAGGGCTGGTACTTTCCTTCCAGCATGTTCTCTGCCCACGATCTTTCAATGGTAACAAATTCTGCATCAGCCTCTTCTGGACTTTAGTGAAGTCACCTTCCTCCCATCATGTCTGAGATTAGGATACAGATACGATTTCTGATGTGCCCTGATCCTTTCAGGATTCTGCTGAATTTCACTGAGGCTGGAGGCAGATGCTTGCGGCTCCCGTCATCCTGCGCTGCTTCTCCCTACATCCGCCATGCTCAGTCATTTTCTGGGAAAATGAAATACTTCTCTCCCTCCAGAGTGGCTCAGTTAACTCAGTGTGCAACTGCTAGGATAAGGCGCGTAGGCAACGACAAAATACAAAGTTCTCTGTCACATGTTCAAATAAAATAGCCTTAATATGAAGATTTAATTGTGTATATGTGAGATTTCGTATTATACATTTAAGGGCAGGAAAGGAAACCACAATTACAAAATAGAAATTACTTTATAAAAATTGGTGACTATGAAAAAAATGTTGGTGTTACAGCGAGAAAGCAACTCGATATACAGTCCTCCCCACATTAACACAGTTTGTGAAACTGTAAAAAAAGAAATCATGAGAAGTGAAACTAATTTCCTATTCATGTGACATTAGTAGGACTGAAACTGGATTGCTACCGTAATTTCTTTCTGATGCTCTGTAAAAAAAAAAAGGTTGCGAATTTATGAAGCTCATAAACCACCAGCCATGCAGGTAATTGAAAAGTTGATAGAAGTCATTCCAGCGTGACACTCAGGGTGGGGTTCAGCTCATCAAGTGGGGTGCCTGAAATTTAGATGTCAATATGTAGCTATCCCTGTAACAACCCTTTACACTAGTCATCGTTTAGGGTTTGTAAATGTTGAGACTCTGGGGTGCCCGGAAGGGCTGCATGGGGTGCTCCAAACCCCCACCTGTCTCGGCAGAGGTAGCCGACCCTCACCTGGGTCTCCACGTTCCCTTCAGTCTGCTGGAGAAGGCCACAATAACAGCGAGTACCCAAAAGCTAAATCCAGACAAATTAAAGTGAGAAATTATACGTACTTTTTTGGTGACTGTGATTAACTGTTAAGCAACAAGTGTAAAGTAAAACAGCAAAGCTTGTGTCAGATTGTTTGTATTTTGGTTACTTCAAGACTGGATTTGAACCAAACAGCAAATTTGGAATAATTTGACATGGCTGTAGTTGCTAGCTCAAATGTAGTGCTTTGGTTTTGAAGAGGCATTTGTTGAAGGGGCATCATTTTTAGAAGAAAATAGAAAAAACAAGAGAGTGACAGGTTAGGTGGGGGGAGAAAAACATCTTTCTCATCTCTAA
>NW_010556969.1:0-4456 GCF_000687285.1 Phaethon lepturus | reverse complement strand
TTCCCTACATTAGGCTCACAGATCCTCAGCTCAGAAATCTATTTAACCCTCACATGGGGGATAAGAGGGAAATTAGTCAAACTTCTTTTGCTGTGGGAGAACAATACAATGGTAACATGGACAAGGCCGCTAGTTCTAATCTTTGAACTTTGTTTTGGTTTAGTTTTCTCTCTTTTAGGTTTGTTTGGTATATTTCTCACTTATATTTCTTTCTATGAACTTTGATGCTGTTCTCTGTGATCCCTGGGTGAGCTTTAGTCACTGGCAAAAGTGCTCAAAAGGATTTGCATTTCTTATGTGCTTGTCACTGTTTATGATCCTTGCTTCTCCCTTTTTCTAAAGCTGCTGTTTTATTCACAGATGTGGAAAAGAATGGAAAGGAAACCGTTGCCACATAAGTGCTAAGCCTCTTCAGTCTCCAACTTCAAGTCTCCTTCGAAATGGTGGGTCTATAAAAAGAAAGAAATATCTTTCAATTCATTCTTTGAGTGTTTCCTTTTACTTATTTCTGTCTTTGCTCTGATTTTGCAGATATTTGGATCGGGTTGGGTATCGGTTTCTTGCTGATTAAAATTACAGCTGCTGCCTTGTATTTCCTTTTGAAGAAGAAAGCGCCAGAAACGTAAGTGAAACTTTTATTTTGTGTAAAGCAGACACAAATGTGGCACAAAGCGATGGCTAACTGCCCAGTCTCTTTAGTTTCGACTTTTAAATCACCCCACAGTCTGTTTGCCTTCATGTGCCACACTAAGCATAAAACGTAGCTTTGCAACAAAAGCTGACCTTAGTGGACCCCAGTCTGGAAACAATGACATACGGCTTGACTGCTTAGAATGTTTTGTTTGCAATGTTGTGTGATTATTCCTAAACTACAAAATTCACCATTTACTCACCTTAAAAGCAGTAGCCCTCATTTTTGTACATGATAATTACATGTAAAAAATAGAAGGTACTTATGATTTCTCAAAACCTCCAAGGCCAAATTAATTTCCTACAGGCAGATTCACAGCTCTTCCTGAAGCTACTGAGTACGACATGCACCTGGGGGGACATTTTTGCCCTAAATATTTCAATATTTATTGACATCTGAGAACTTTCCCTGTGATAACTGGATGGAATAAAAGTGGTTTTTTTCTATTTTAAAATATTAGGGTTTTTCATAAAAAGGTTTAATGGATTGTAAAAAAATGCAAGCTGTGAGACTGCAGAATTACGCAACTTTTTTTACAAATCATAATGTTTGCCCCCTCTCATTTAGTTACTACAGACACATTCAACAATCATCTCATACCCAATATCCAATAGTGCCATCTTGCACTAGGATCACCCCAGTACAGGCTTGTTGCCTTGTGGCACAGGGACCTGTCTTACTCATGGTGAATGAGTGCTCTAGATGGTCATTTTTTTTTTTTTTTCAAAATCTTTATTTCTTCCATCCAGTACTATGCTTGCTATTAGTACTGTGCAAATAGCAACTAAATTATCTTCTGACATTCTACAGCATAAAGTGCATCCTCAATAAAGGAAAAAAAAATCAGCAAAATTGGTGGTCTTTTATTTCAGAATTTATTTCAAGTGCTTTGAATAACAGTATTAGTAGTACAAGAGATATCTCTTCATCCAGTTATTTGGTTTCAGAGTTTTTTTAAGATACGCCTTAGACTGACAGTTCATTATTTCACAGATGTATTTCCTAGCCCTTCCTGTCATCCCTCTGATAATCTCTGCCTTCTCTCTCCTCACAAATTTAATATTTAAAAAAAAATTTTGCTGTTTCTTATTTTCCTCCAACACTTGTATTTCTTCTCTGCCCATCTCTTGACTTACTCCGCTAGAGCCTTCTCTGTCAGCAAGTACCTACCACTGTCCCCTCCTCCCTTGCAGCAATTCCTGCTGTGCATTGCCTTGTCCATTTTCATGTTGTTAGACTTCCCTCACCCCTCATTCTCTTCTCCAGGATTCATCTTCAAAGCTGTCTCTTTTCCTTTAAACTTGTGCTGTGCTATAGTCCTTTCTCTCTTTGGGGATGTTTTCTCCCAAACTGTCTACTAAACTGTGCAGACTCCTGTCCTGACGTTATTGCTGCTGACACGTCTCCTAATGCTGCGCGTTACCCCTGACAGGTAGAGTTGTCTATGGACACAGAAGCAAAATGTTGAAGCAGGAACATTTATTGGTTGTGCTACTGTTAATTGAGTGCATAGCTGTACCTACTTCCTTTATGTCTGCTTCCTCTTCTGTAAAGTGGGAGTAATAGCATTTCCTTATCTTACTTCACAGGGGTTTTAAGACTTAATTCATTCACATTTATACAACCCGCTAAGGTACACATGTGGAAAAACATCTCAGAAGTGCAAGATAAGTTGTATTGTAAGAGCTGCTTGATTTTTTTCTTGTATTTTCAATTAATATTTTTGCAAAAAAATCTAATATTTTTTCTCAAAATATCTTTGATGGCATTTTAACCAACAAATTATTTTTTTTCTTATGCTACTCCTCTGGTGCTCTAAAACACTGCCTTTTACCTTTTTCTTTCATAAATGTCTACTTAAGGGTTACCGCACTGCCAGCCACTTCTCTTCTACCCACATATCTGTATTCAAGGAATATTTTTTCCTTTCTTGTAATTATACATGAAAAAAAAAGAGTCTTTTTTGTACATTAAAAAATACCCTGTTGCAATATGAGGCCAAACAATTAAGTGTCCTATTAGGTCTGTAATAAAACAGGGATGAATCAGGATCTTCTTACTATGGCACTAGGAAAATATTACAGCCCTGACATGAAGAGGATCAGGGTTAGATAGTTTACACAGCAAAGCTCATTCTGGTCTTGATTGTTTTCACTGGAGCTGCCAAAAAAGGTAAGTTATGATGAGGGTAATTTTTGTGGTTCAAGGTTTTGTCTATTAGGAACTAAGATTGTCAAATCCTTTTGCCCATGATACAAAATATTTTTTGTTATTTTCATCGTTTTTAATCACAGTTGACATGTTAACATGTAAGTTAAGCATGTTAACATGTAAGTTGAAATGCATTTTATAGGCATCCTATCAAGAAATAATCGAGCTAATCAATGGCAATTTGGTTGAAATTGTGAAGTTGTGAAAACAATGAAATGTGAAACTTTGAATTTGAGAAGATCATCCAGTCACTTTGTTTCTCCCTCTTCAACTACCTAGTGCCTAGCATGATTTGGTATACAAAAATCACAGCTGGAAACATAGTAGAAAATTAAGGCAAGTTATTCCTGACTGCTTAATCAGTAAGCAGAAGTGACTAGTCAAAATGCAGCCAATGTTATCCTACTGAAGTTTGTCTCTTTAATGTAAGGCTTTAGAATATGAAGTGATTTGTCTTTGCATAAGTCTGTAAAATGAACAATGTGACAGCACCACACAGAGGCATGAGATTTTACTCCGGGTTTTTTTTTTTTAAGGGGATTTGATGAACTAGAAGAATTGAACTGCACACATGAATGATACTTTCCTGCAATTCATTTTCATTTCAAAGGCTTGTGTCCACTTTTACCTTTCCCGGGTCACATTGTTTTCTCAAAGGCATTCGGTACTAGAGGCATTCTAGGAGCGACTGCTTCGCCACGCTTTCACAGGGAAGCTATCACACGCTTAAGACCATATTTACTGCCTTTTGACAAATTCTTTTGCTATCTATTTTTTAATAATTTCTATTAGTGTCTCCCTTTTCCTTACTGGTATAGAACCACAGATGCAGGCATTGGTAGATGGTCATCCAGAGGCACGTTAAAAATGTCCCTGCTCATTGCAGGAGGGTTGGACTAGATGACCTTTAAAGGTCCCCTCCAACCCAAACTATTCTATGATTCTATGATTAACAGTTGTAGGTGCTATCTCCCAAGATGTTTTAAAATAGAGTGTAGATCCAACTATGCCTCAGTGGAAATAGCACAGGAATGTGCACAAGGGGTGGAGGAGAATCAAATACTCACAGAATCATTAAGGTTGGAAAAGATCTTTAAGATGAACAAGTCCAACCGTCAACCCAACACCACCATGTCCACTAAACCATGTCCTGAAGTGCCACGTCCACACATTTTTTGAACACTTCCGGTGATGGTGACTCCACCACTTCCCTGGGCAGCCTGTTCCAATGCTTGACCACTCTCTCCATAAAGAAGGAGTTCCTAATATCCAGTCTGAACCTCCCCTGACGCAACTTGAGGCCATTTCCTCTCGTCCTATCACTAGTTACTTGGCAGAAGAGACTAACACCCACCTCACCACAGCCCCTTTTCAGGTAGTTATAGAGAGCGATAAGGTCTCCCCTCAGCCTCCTCTTCTTCAGACTGAACAATCCCAGTTCCCTCAGCTGCTCCTCATAAGACTTGCGCTCTAGACCTCTCACCAGCTTCATTGTCCTTCTCTAGACATGCTCCAGCATCTCCATGTCTTTCTTGTAGTGTGGGGCCCAAAACT
>NW_010556968.1:0-703 GCF_000687285.1 Phaethon lepturus | reverse complement strand
TTAATTATCTATTTTTGACAATAAATATGATTTATCTGTCTTTGAAGCTGGCGTGTATAACCTGTATATAGCTTTTAAAACAATGTTTAGCTGTGCACTCATGATGTCTCATTTTCTCAGATAAAGGAACTAACTTAGGTATTATAGTGGAACTTCCTTCACATCTGTGTAGCCAGTTTCCCTCCTCACTGAAACTGCAAAGGGAGTTGAAGTGCACCTTGGCCCTGTCACATCCAGGTGCACAGATAGGACACATCTGAACAGTTTCAGTTTACTAATGTGGTAAAATGACATATCTCATTGCCAGAAATATCCACTCTTATATATTCAACCTCTCTGGATACAACCAGAACTTTTACAAGTGTGTATGCCTGCAGAAAAGCAGTATTTTGAAATTAAAAAATATAGCATGCAGGAGGTTCAACTACTACTGCACAAAATCTGCTTTGAAGAGTATTTATGTAGGTACATAGTTTCAAATGTAGGAAGAGGTGCAATATTTTAGCAACTGGCTGGTTGTGGTAGCAAGACATTTAGGAAATGTTATTACTTCTCTCCTTTCCTTTTTGCCTAATAAATGTAACTATCTCTGTGGTAAGGTTTCAGAGTGGGAAAGAAAAAAAAAATGTCTTCCTTCTCCTTCCTCATCCAACTTAAGACACAAAAAAAAAGTGCAATTGTAGGAATGTCCAAAAGATGTATT
>NW_010556967.1:9313-18475 GCF_000687285.1 Phaethon lepturus | reverse complement strand
GTCTTGCTTTTTGGGTGAGGCATCCCGGGGCGCTGGTGGTTGGGACGCCTGCGGAGCCGGTGGCGTGAGGCCTTCGCAGGGGGTCCCTCCCTTTAACTGGGGTGAAACGCCTGCGACTCCCCTGCTGTGAGGGCAGGCTGAGAGCTGGGACTGTGCGCCCTGGAGAAGAGAAGGCTCCGGGGAGACCTTATTGCAGCCTTCCAGGAGCTAAAGGGGGCCTATGAAGACAGCGCGGGACTTTTTACCAGGGCTTGTAGTGATGGAACAGGGAGTAACCATTTAAACTGAAAAGGGTAGATTATAGATTATGTATAAAGAATAAATTTTTTATGATGAGGGTGGTGAGGCACTGGAACAGGCTGCTCAGAGAAGATGTGGATGCCCCATCCCAAGAAGTGTTCAAGGTCGGGTTGGATGAGGCTTTGAGCAACCTGATCTAGTGAAAGGTGTCCCTGCCCATGGCAGGGGGCTTGGACTAGATGATCCTCAAAGGTCCCTTTCAACCCAAACCGTTCTGTGATTCTACAACCAGACTCCTCCACCCAGTGTTGTCCCAGAGAAGAAAGGGCTGTGCCAACAGATGTGGGCTCTGTGCTAACTGCTGCCCCATGGCTCAGCTGCAAGTGCGGGGATGAGACCTGCCTCTGATGGTCAAGGCCACAAATCAGTCACCTGCTGCCCCATGGCTTGGCAGGGCACCGGCTATCGGTCTTGCACATTGCTGCTGTGCTTCACCCTGCAGAAGAGGCTTCTCCCCTCCCCGCAGGCATTTCTCATTTTGTATTAACTCTACTTTCCTACTAACATTACCTTGCTCCAAGGTGCCCTGATGCCAGAGCCCTTAAATGAGAAACTCGAGCTGTTGGCAGTTTCAAAAGGGAGCCCTCTTTAAGCTGCTTTTTATTTCTGTGGGCAACATCTGAGAAAGGGGAACACCAGTGGCCTAGAACAATAAGTAGCCTATTCGAGCTTTGTTTAGAGTAACATGATCTCTTCAGGGCCTGCAAAGTCAGCTTTTAGGGAGTAAGTTCCAGAAACAGAATGGAAAAGCAGCTGGATTTTTTTTTTTTCATTGTTTTCCATGGCATGGCAGTGCTTTTCTAGGTGTAGCAGCTCAACACAAAGCCACTAAAATCTTGTGCGGTGGAATAGCATATTAAAAATGAAGCCAGCTTTTACCTTCTGTGCAAAGAAAACACAGAAAGAAATGAGCAAAGACAAGGATGCTCCCAAGAAGGTCTGAAACTACTACTACAGAACAAATGCTGAGAACCTGTCCCAGATTTAGCAGCTCTTGGACCATCATTACTCTTAATAAGCAGGTAAGATAGAAATGCAAAGCACACAATGAATCCCTGAATTTCCAATACCTTCTTCCAACCCAACACTCAGTTGGGTTCCTTCTCATCTCTAGACACTACCAACCCAAATCAAGCACCCAGGTGTCTCCAGAGTGCACATACCTGTCCTACCTGGGGAGAACCAGTTGGTATGAGAGCAGGTCGGCAGGCTGGCCCTGCCCTTTGCCACAGCACCAGTGGCTTTGGGAGCTGCCCAGCCCTGCTGTATCTCACAGCATTCTACCTCCTAATGGGGACCTTAGACCTTGCCGAACGCATACAGCTGCAGCCAGCCCTTGAAATCAGATGGAAAGCCCCGATCTGTCCTTTTTCCTTAAACATTTTCTCCAAGTAGAGGTGGAATTGACTTTCTGGGAATCTTGTCCGCTCTTGTATGCGCAAGAGGAGCTGCGATCATGCACACAGCTCTGCAGGTGAAAGTCCAGAAGTTATATGCATCTGTCTTCTAGCACAAGCCTTGGAAGGATCAGCTTGGCTTAAAACATTCCTGGCCAAAGTGGTTTTAATCTATTATTCAAATCCTCTGATCTCGCAGGCAATCTGCCTCAGAGAAATTACCTTCTCCACTAGCAGTGTTTTGCAATTTTCATGTTTGCCTGCAATGGACAGGGAAAATAATTTATTTCTTCTCTCTTTGCAGGCACCTTTTAGGTTGTCTGAAGACAGCTTCATATTTTAATATTTTCTTCTCTGAATTATGTTGATTATTATCTTTTGATCTCTGATTCTTCTTTGCCTTCCTTTCTTCAATTGATCTGGAGTTCCTTGAACTGACCTCTAAGGCCTTGGCTGAGTGACTAATGGGAGATTACCTTGGGTATTTGCAGACAACACTCTTCTTATTTCTGAATATGAGATCAGATATAGGCAAGAGTCCTTTTCTAACATATAACATAACATCATACAACAAACAACATACAATTACCTAACATAACACGGTATCATTGACTTATGGGCAGCCTGTGACATGTGGTGTGACCCAGACCCTTTTCAGTGGCTCAGCTGCGTGCCACAATGTACCCTATGTTGTACTTGCACGGTTTCTTTCTACGTAGTCATTCCTAGCTGTCCATGCTAAATTGCTTTTTCCAGATTGTTTTTCCAGTTTGTCAAGATCACTTGAATTCTAATCTTGCTGTCGATATTTGTGCAGCCCCTCCCAGGTTGCTGCAATCTGCAAAGGCCTGTCTTGTTCCTGCATGCTTGAGCTGTTCCTAATAAGCTTTATTCAATGCTACTGAATGTTTTATTCAATGCTACTGAACCCCACTGCAGCAGGCACGTACTTCAAAGGGGGCTTTATAAATTAGCACAGAGAACATCAAGGGTTCATTGCTATAAAGTCCGAGATCTCAAGGGTTGGTTCACTAAGCAATGAGCATGGCTTTAGCCCCACTGGGGAGTTTCCCTTTTGTTCATTTTTTCTGGCTTGGGGTTTTGTTTGTTTCCAGTTCAAGTTACACTTGTGAGGCAACATTTTATGAATGTAGAGGAGTTTATTAAGCTTGTATGGGGGGGGACGGGACAGTGAGTCGATACAAGTCTTTGTGATGAAGGGAAGAAAGTTGTATAGCTCTTACAATTTGATAGTATCACTTAGGCCAGACATTTTGCCTATTGATCCTGGGCCTTACGTGTGCAGTACAGATACAGTTTTGAGGAGCTAACCTGACACTCAACGAAACCCAGATTTAATGGTTTTCCTCTTCACTCAGGCTGTTTTTCTGGATAGTTCAAAAGCAATGTCTGATCTTGCATTCATTTTGTTGATGTGTGATGCTTCTGGCTCAGAGCGTGACTCAGATGTCTGCTGGGAACACTTGTGCCCTTCAGGCTCCATAGATTCAGCTCAGCTGTGACCGCCTTTCCTTTTATTCTGCTGAGGCAGATCCAAGCATTACTGGCTGGGATGCATCCCCTAGAGAGCTGGAGTGAGGGGCTGTGCTTTCCCTGCTTTCTTCTTCCTTGGGAGCATTTAGCTTCCCTGCTGGATGGTGAAATGTGGGCTCATTAAATAGAGAAAGCAGAAAAGAAAGAGCTGACAGTGGCTCGAGAAACATATAGGACCTACCAGCATGCACGGCAGCAGCACTGCCACATGTCTGAGAGAAAAGGTTAAAGTTATAATGTAAAGTCATCCTTCAGAGTCTCTCTTCTCTTTGTCCTGCTTGTCTTTTAGGTCTGAATGGCGGCAGTTCAGGTGGAGGAGGCTTTGCAGGTGATACTGGAAGGGTGAGATATCAGAGGAGGTTTCAATTCATTCTTGTGGCAGAAGTCAGCTGCCTTGCTGCTTTTAGAATCATAGAATCATAAAATCATAGAATAGTTTGGGTTGGAAGGGACCTTTAAAAGCCATCTAGTCCAACTCCCCAGCAATGAGCAGGGACATCTTCAACCAGAGCAGGTTGCTCAGAGCCCCGTCCAACCTGACCTGGAATGTTTCCAGGGATGGGGAATCTACCACCTCTCTGGGAAACCTGGGCCAGTGTTTCACCAGCCCCATGGTGAAAAATTTCATTCAATTTAGTCAAAATCTGCCCTCTTTTAGTTTAAAACCATCACTCCTTGTCCTATTGCAACAGGCCCTGCCAAAAAGTCTGTCCCCATCTTTCTTAGCAGCCCCCTTTAAGTACTGAAAGGATGGACTTGATGGCACCCAGGGAAGAGCTGGGAGAAGGTGAGCCTGAACAGAAACCCAGGAAAGGGAGCTGGGAGGGTAGGGAAGGGAACAGACTGAGGAGAGTAAAGCAGCAGCAAGGCAGAATTAACACTGCAAGTAAATGAAACATGAAGAGAAAGGGCAAAGGCAGAGTGAAGTAGGCAAGGAACAGAAATGTGAAGTTGTGATAAACTCGTAGAAATTCTGGTGGCAATAGAATGCAATACAATACATATTGCTGACTCAGGTGTTTCAAAACCTTTCTGTTTGCTTGTGAATTTGGCATCAGTAATTGGCCATGTTCCAGTAGACATGTCCCACTAGAATGTGGAAAGTGGTGGACAGAAGGTCTCCCCTTTGCTCCCCAGAGCTTCACTGGGTCTTGGCCAGCTCTCTGTCTACTTGGCAGGAGAATTTCCTTTCATGAGGGCTTCTGCCCTCAGCCCTTTCCTTATCTTCTAAGGTAATGCCCTGCTGCATCATCACAACTTCAGTACTCACCACATCACCCAGAAGAATGCATCAGTTTCTCTTTTTATTTTGAGCTGGGATTGGACTTGGAGGTTCTCCTTCCTAGCACTCACTTGGGCTCCCTGCATCACTCTTCAAAGACTTTCTGGGGCAGCAGGTCTCTGTGCCCTGTTTATAATGTGAACCTAGGTGGCATTTGGACCACGTGCACACAGCGGTGTGAACGTTGCACCTACAGTAGCAAACTGCTTGCAAGGAGAACATTGCATTTTCCCAAGATTGCAGTCCACCACAACTAGACTTGAAGATCAGCTAGTGCTTCACCAAATAGCTGACCATCTAAAGTAGCAACAAATAAATCCAAACAGTGAAATGAAAGAAAGATTGGGACACAATGTTAAGTATATAAGAAAAACTTAGAAGCTGAGCTGCTCTGTGGAAACACCCAGTGTCTGAAAAAAGATTCTTCTAGAGGTGAATTCACTGGTTGCCCCTGTGTGGATTTTAGTCCGTTTTCTTTGTTTTCCTAAACACTCTTGTGTTCATTGCTCTGCTTGTTGTACTCATTGCCCCACTCAATGTTATGTTATTGAATCAGGTCATTAGGATACTCCAGATCCTCGGGATGCAGCTGTCTTTGAAGACAGAGCAGCTAAGGCATTGTTCATAGTGGACTAGATGAATTTATTATCCATTAACTTTATGACCTTGGGTGGCTTTAGGGTATTCTCTGACGTTATTATCCCACTGGCTTCAAAGGTACTGTATATCAAATGTTGAAACTTCCCAGCACGATAAAATCCCTTGATAAGGCTGGTGTTTCAAAGCGTGGGGTGTAACTGATGCATTTGTACAAGAGTCAAATGCTGTTGAAACAGGGCTGCTTTTCTTACAGATCTGCTGATTTGTAGGGGCTTTGGGATCCCCCAAAATGCCCTGGTCAAGATCCCAGGACGTGAGACCCCTTCAGTTCCAAGGGAAATCATGAGCCTGGCTGACAAACAACTGTCTAAGCTAATACCTGAGGTGTTGAGCTTGAGCGAGGCAGAGACTGAGAGGTGCTGCAGGAAGGGAGTGGCTTGATATGCTGTAAATTGTTAAGTGCCCTGAAAAGTTTGGTATAGCTCCAACTTTCCATGCTTTATCCCGGTAAAGTGGAAACATTTTTATTACTGGGCACAGATAACTTCTGGAAAACCTGACCCGTGTCATTTTAAGCAGAAGTGGCCAAGTTCTGACATGCACCTTCTGTTCTTTGTCTCAGCCTCTGCTCCATGTGTATTGTGTATGCAGAGCAGCATTTTGGTTGGGTTATCAGTTTTAAATATACTGACTTGTTGGAGAAGGCAAGAGGAAGAAGCATAACCTGCACTGAAAACAGTCAACAACATTGATGATAGCTCTGAGGAAGAATCCATCCCTGTTCATAGTTGTCTTGTTCTTTGTTTGAAATACAAATCCATAGCCAACCCCTCTGAGTGCTTCCCTGGAGGTAGATGAGAACTGAACAGACTGAAAAATGGGGAAAAACTGCCTACAGGCACTAGTCCAAAGTCCTTTTCTTGGCATTACCTTTGATTTCAAAGATCATATATGCTTTGCCTTCTGTTAACTGAACTGCTGAGTCTTTTCCTCTTCTGTCAATGTTTCTTTTAAGCAGTCAGAAAGTAGGCTGGAGAGGGCAGACCTGCACAAACACACCCCCATACTGGGTCTTTTCTTCTCTCTTCATAGGTTCCATCTTTATTCTCTGGCCTGTGCTGGTACTATGATTGTTAAGACATAATTATTTTTAATGTATATTTGGGGAAGGACCTGAGTCCAAAGTACCACAAATATTAGGAGGACTATGTCCTCTTATGTTTGCTGCAGGTGGAGCGAGTTTCTTTGCTGCTGGTCCCCCTTGGAGAAGACCAGAAGACTGTGTGCGCATGCAGTCGGCTATATGGAGAGCAGGTCTCCAGCAGAACCCAAATGCTAAGCTATTTGGCAGCACAGTTTTAAGATGCCAGAGACCACGAAGAGGCACACTGAGATAAGAGGGTGGGCACTGAGTCCAGTTACCTGAATTAGTAACTATCTATCAGCCAGGCAGCTTCACCCATCCCTCCCTCTGCATATTACTCAGTCACTCAACAAATATACTTGTGACTGGTGACAGTGAGCAAAAACTGTTGGGAAATCGTTCAGGAAAGGAAGATAAAAAGTCAGCAGTTGGCACCTTCATAGCATTTTCCAGTCTGGATTTACAGACAATATAACCTAAGCCTCAGACTATTTCTGTGAAGTAAAAATGTGCAGTTATGCCCATTTCATAGATAAGGTAACAGGTAAAACTGATTTGTCCTAGGGGAACAGGAGGCAGAGCTAGGAGGAGAACCTCCTTTGCCTGCCTCCTGTCTTTGTTTTTAAGCCACCCTGTTCTTACAGGAACATTTCTGTGAGGCAAATGGTTTTTCCCTGCCAACAGCTATACAAATATACTTTCAACACTGTGTACTTGAAATCCTCTGGCACAGTTTGTATCCACATGCAAAGTCAACGGCTGGGAGACCAGGTCTCCAGCTGAACTTAAATGCTAAGTTATTCAACAGTGTAGACACACAGTATGGTGCACCAGTCAGTAATGAATGAGAAGAGATAACCAAAAAAAGCGGGAATATGTTGTGAGGCAATGCCACTAAGGTTTATGTACAGACATATTTTTAATATCTTGGCCTGTCTTCAAGGCAGCTTCCTGCTGGGTCATATGTGAGATTCCAGCTGTCATGTGGAATATGTTTGTTGTTGCATTAGTCACACAAAAAAGGCACCCATTTCTTAGAAACTGAAAGAACAGGCTTAACAGAATGACTAATGTGCCTTTGCAGCAACTTCCCAAGTACTCTGAGAGATGGGTGCTCATATGGCTCCTGAACTAACGCCAGGGAAAAGACAAGAGTGATAAGCAAGGCTGTGAACTATGATATTCAGAGACCAGTACTGTTAGTACCGGTGTCTGGGTATTCTTTGTTAATGCTGGGCGTGCTACTGAAAAAGCTTCTGGCTTAGACCTCAGATTTTTCTCCGGCTTAAGCCCATGGAAAAGATAGGTTAATATTGGAGGCACAGAATGGAATGTTTGCTGATGAAATGGGTCTGTATTTCTACTAGGACTGTGTACACTGCTCACAAAGATTTACAGCAGAGATCCCTGAATTAGTATCGATCAAGCTAGCATGGGTAACAGTAGCTCTTTGGCCCCAGCAATATGGGGATCTTCACTGGAATTAAACCCGCTTTGTAGCAGAATTTTTAAGGGAGATGCTTTGTTGTTGCTTGAATGCATTAATTAATTCAGTGCAATTTCACTTGTTTTCCACTCCTGCAAGACAAAACATCTTAAATTCTTTTGTATGTACCCCGTCTTAACATAAGCTTATAATAATGCTGGTATTTTGAAAAAGTTCTCTTTTCTGATCTCATTGGTGCCAAGTTTGCCAGTTAAGTATCTTTATAACGAACTTTCCCACATGATTTTAGCAGCTGATATCAAATTCCTAAATAATAATGCTTTATAGTTCTAGAGCTGAGTTTTCTTCCAAATTTCCAAGTAGCTCTGAGGTTCTTATATCAAATCAGATAGTTCCAAAGGGAAGAAAAACTGTTGGCTAGTCAAAACGATGTAGCACCTCAGAACTTTTTCACAGGTGTACAGCAGAGATCTGAGGGAGACGCAGTTTGAGAATATTGCAGAAAAAGATACAGAGACAGACTGTGGAGAGAGCATCGATACTGCACAGCATCATCAGTGGGTTTGGGGCTTGTCACTGTTCGTACCACGACAGCCATGTTTTACTGCTTAATGCCTGAACTACCCCTGCTGAAAAGTTTGAGGGTTGTGCATTAACATCATCAGGACAAATAAAGAGTACGTTACTGCTTGGTGAGGAAGAGGAGGCAGGGAAGGTGAGTGCCTGCCTCCGCCCCTGGCTCTCCAAGCCTGCTGCCAGGTCACTGACTATATAGTCCGTTCATTAAAGTCCAGAAGATGTGCAAGAGGTTGGAAAGAGTCTCAAAGTGCAATCAGAAAGTCAGTTACAGTCCTGACATCCCCTCTCTCCACCACAGCCAAGGGTCCTTCCAAAGTGCTAGCGATGTCGGCTGGCGGACTGCGGCGGTGCACTGGCACATTTCCTCGTTCTTATTGTAAATATCAGGATGTGGGGGGAAGATTTATATAACACTTTAAAAGAACCACGAGTGCAATGCCATTTTTAATAGATGTATTTTTTTCATATGGGTGTTTGTGTAGGGTGGGTGCTAATGTTGCTACTTCCACCTTTTCTCATGATTTAGTCCTGAGCAAAGACTCATGGCTCTCTGAGAAGTGCCTGAATCCTTTGCAGTGACTTCATGGCAGTGGACATACAGCACACCGGTTGTGCTGATGAGAAGATTAGGTTATAGGGAGATTGAGTGACTTGCCCAAAGCCAGAAAATCTGTGTCACTTCTGGAATTACTGCAATCATCTTCAGTCCTCTTGGAAATGTATTATTTTCCCTTCCCCTGGAAATGCGTGTAGAAACATTACAACCTTATATCAGCTTTCCAGAGGTGAAATTACCCGGCTAAAAGTGATGCAGTTGCCAATGCTCAGAGTGGTTTCCTTACCGGTTTTGTTTGTTTTG
>NW_010556967.1:0-9282 GCF_000687285.1 Phaethon lepturus | reverse complement strand
TCCTGCTGCGAACGTTTGAGTCCTTGGAATTATTGGCTTTTCATTAGTACCTGAGATAAAGGACAATGAGACAGTCTGATTTGAAAATCCCTAACACAGCTGGAGCCAGGAGGTTCCACCCCCTCTCCACCCACCACCAGGCGAGCGGGGCGCCGGGCTCTGCCAGCTCAGCGTTGCTGGTGTCACTCCTTCCCGTTCCGCAATGTGCAAACAGCCCGGTGACGGAGCGGGGTAACGCTGTTTGAACAGTCTCTTCAGTCAAGGATTTTTCTAAAATAAATTGGACGGGAATTAATGGATGTGCATGTGAGTGTGGTACCGCACAGCGTGAGGGGAATAGAAACGGCAGCGTGTTATGGCAAGAAACGAGGCAGGAAGGGTTTCTCAGCAAATCTGGCTTGACGAGCTGGCAGGTGGTTGCAGAGGCGAAAGAGGACAGGCTTCTCTCTCGCTCCGCAGGACGGACGGAGTTGGTAGAGTCCTGGGAGTGAGCTGGGGAAGGAGAGGGGTAAAGGGGTGCTCCTGCTTTTATGTCTCACCTAAAAGATGTTACTTAACATTGATTACCTACCGAAAGTCTCCTCCTCCACCTTTCCTTTTGCTCCATACAGTTGTACCAGTCCTCTAACCCTGCTGCCGCTTTAGCCACGGAGCAGTTCTCTCTGCCTGGGTGGGCAGACAGCTGCCCCCTCCTGTGGAACAAACAGCGTTTCATCCATCACGCGCTGCTCAAAATTAAGGCCTTCCCCTCTTTTCTATCACTTTGTTTCATAATTTCCTGCAGATTGCTTCACATCGTCAGATCAGTCTTTTCCTCTGACGGCACCTTCCACGTTCTGTTTTCTCAAAATCCCCTGTGAAATTCACCCATTTTGAACAGATCACTCTTAAAGAGTTTGCTGCTGGAGGAAAGGACCTGTGCGTTATTTTTAGGGGAGTGCTGTCCCTCGTAGAGGCTCAAAGCATGCGTTTCATGAGTCAGATTTCCTAGGACATGCTTTAAGAAGACCACCTGGGTTGAGACCAGGCACTTTTGCTCATCCCTGCATAGACATGGACCATGGCGTTTCTTTGCAAGCTGGACTAGCAGTGATCTCTGTCAGTCCTTGGACATCATGTCAAAGGGTGACAGGAATAACTTGTATTTGATCTTGAAGATCTTCCTGATAATTCAAGATTTATTTGGGCTGGATTTTTTGGACTGTCTCTGTTGACCTGTGGCATTGGGGGGCTGGATTCTGGTGTTTCCAATGAGACTGGTATCTGAGAGCTGGTGTATCTCTGAAACCTGAGGAAGAGGGGATGAAGGAGGAAGCTCCTTCAGCAAGGCATGAAGGACAGTGAGGCCTCAAGGACTCTACGTCTCATGAAGGACTTCTGGAAAGGGAGGCTGAATTGCTACCTTGGGGATCGCTCTCTTTAGTGGGGAGTTGGTCTGTACTGGTTGGGATGTGCCAGCAGGCCACAGCAAATGCAGTAACACCGGTTTCCTTTCTCCAATGGGGTTTCCTTCACACCGAATTACACCTTCCTCTGTACTTGCTCGTGTGTGAACACTTCAACACTTGCGAGGTGCTCCTCTTTCAGAAGGTTCCGCCCTCGCTGCCATCGCATGGCAGCCGGGCTGAGCGGGTCACACAGAGCTGACGAGCACGGCAGTGGATGCCACTTGCCTCTAAGTGCTGGCCAGACACCGGGAGCAAAGGACTGGAGACTACAGTAGCGGTGACTGTGTTTGCCTGGGGCTCACGTTACCCTGCTAAGCCTCCGTCAAGGCAACCGTCTCCAAAGTAGCTGTGTGCGTGCATTCCTCCGGAGCCGGCCGCCCGCAGCGACACCTTCATGGGACAAGGTGAAATGTCTCAAGCACCAAAATACGCTTCTTTCAGACAGCCGCCTCCTGAACAGCTTCTGTTTGCAGAGCAATTCCAGTCATGTGGGAAAATGTGACTTCTCCCAGCATATCTCATCAAAATGACCTAAACCATTATCAGGATTTTATCAAAATGCTTGAATCTGGAATTAGTTTCGTGCTATATAAAGCAAACTAACATTTTGATAGAAGCGTTGGTGTGAATGAAGGTTAAAAAAGTAAAAAAGGGTTAATTTTCTGTTGCAAAAGGAAGACTTTTGTGTTGTGGTGGTTTTTTTTTTTTTCTTTACAATCTCAGAAGGTTTCATGAGGAAGATTCCCTTTGAACTGTCCCACTCAGCCGAAGAAGGTAGAAATTTTGCTTGGTCTTGTGCCATTTAATGGGAAATACTTATTAGCCCTGACACTTCAGTCAGCCAGCATGACATGCCAGCCAGTCTCTATTTTCTTGCTGATATTGCACCAGCCACTGCAATACATAGAAAAATCCCCACCCGCAGGACACCCCGGCCATGTGATGCGAGGGGATGCATGGTGACACTTTCATGCTGGGAACATAATGAATTTCTTCACTTTGCCTAGAAGCAGCTCCCAGAAAAGCCATATTAAAGAGTGGTGTCTAGGCAGCGGTCCCAACGGCGGCGGTGACTGCTGCAGTGCGGGCTGGCATGGCGTGGCAGGAACCAGGAGGCTGTGGGCTCCCGGGCGGCCGCTCCGCAGGCGACTGTGTCCTTGTCCCCTGTGTCACTGATGTGGCAGGTCCCACACTCAGTCCTGCTGCGGAAGGGGGCCTGAAAGGACAGCAGCTGGGAATGGCTGGTGGGAGAAGTGGAAACAGCACCTTTCCCTGCACTTGGCACGTACAGACTGTTGATGAACCGTTAAAAGCTCCTGGATGGTCACTCGGTGTAACAAGGAATGGCTACTGAATAACCCCGTGTGTTTAAGCAGCTACGTTGCTATCTCTCTAGATAATATTTTACTTCTGGTTTTAAGTTTTTGCTGTCCTTGCATGATGTTACACTGGAATAAACTGTTCTTTTCAGCACGGAAAGTGTTCAGGAAAGGACGTGTAAGAAATTATGGGAAGCAAATTGCTAAAAATCATTTAGTTTTCAGTTCCTAGAAACTCTCATCTCTCACATTGAGCTGCGCTCTATGTCACTGACGCATCAGCTCATCCAAAATAGGCACTTCAGCGAGAAATAGGTTCTTGTGAAAATGTGCAGGGGACAGTACTGGGGACTAAAGTCCTCAGCTCCTCTGCGAAGGCAACCCAGGGGGGCAGCAGCCGTGAAATTTTCTTTTCGCTTTGCTGCCAATGTGCCTTGGCTCTGACCTGGGGAAACCTTTTCAAGAGGAGTACAATTCAGGTCATGACTTGGCAAGCCCTTCACTGCATCAGGACTTTGGTTTCCAGGTTCACCCCGGGCAAAACTTAACCTCTCCTGCGTAGATGTGGTAGCCCTCTCTGGTACAGGGCTGTTGTGCAAAAATAGGCAAAACAGCATTTTCTAGCCCTCTTGGTTCCCCTTCACCAGCAGGTCTCTCTCTGTGCTTTTCTTTTTCCCCCTCTGAACTCACCACCCTGTGCTGGGTGTTGATAGGAAGAAAAAGTTAGGTGCTGGACCAGTCTCCTGGCAAAATCCATCTCCCAACTCCCCAGAGGCAAAACACTGGAGTATGGGCAGCTGCAATAGTAACTCCTGCTCAGCCGCTGAACTCAGCAAGCAGCTGGCTTTGGAAAGGGGGTTGGGAGGCTGAGCAAGAGGTGAAGAAGCAGCGCTTCTCCAGGGCCTGGGAAAACTACCCTGTGGTCTGAAAGGGAAGCAAATGCTTTGTATTTGGTTGGATTTGTTTCTGGGCTTCACCACGTGTATACACATGGGGGTCTGGGTAGAGCTTTAGGGTCAGCTGTGTGGGTTAGGAAAGCCAAGGAAAATTCCTTGGGAAGGGCACAGGGAATTTTCCTTGATGGGAAGGGGGTCTGCTCCATCAGAAGGAGGAAGGGTGGGCTGGGATGGGGGGAGGAGGTGTCTCATACACAGCCACCCGTGCCACTTCTCCATGGTTCAGGGCAAGAGTGTTCTCTGGCAAACAAGTGCGGAAGGCTGCCTTCTGGGGTTACAAAGTACGCCGGGGAATGGCCCCTTCACAGCCAGCGTTACCCTGCAAGGCACCACCCCTTGTGATTTTCCAAGCAGAAAGGCACTGAGAACAGCGGCTCTGGCGCAGCGTTGCAGGGCTTCACGGGATTACTTATTCACTGTGTCCCTGGAACAGCTCCAGGCTTCCCATCGCTGCCTCCAGTGTACAAATTCATCAAGTATCCACAAGGCTCACAATCCCCAGAGGCGCGGGAAGACAGCAGGAAGGTGATTCATATTGCGAATCACACTGTCTCCGACGGACCTGCCAGGCTCTGGAAAGACCGAACCCTTCTTCTACCTCTCTAACGCTTAATCAGGGTAATTAAGGCAGCAGACTCGGGCTGGATGGATTTCATTGCCGGGGCCATTGGAGGTAAATACATAAAGTAGTGCTTGGTGATGAAAGCAAATCGCTGTGTTTCCTTCTTGTTCAGCTGATGGGCAGGTCTTGGCGGCAGAGCTGAGAGTCTTTCGATGGAGGCTGCTTGTGAAAAGTGCATTCTTCTTTATTAAATGGAAAATGTCATCAGAGCAGGTTCACAGAGCTACTGGAGAGGCGCTGCGATTCGATCAGCTGAGGTCATTGCCCTGCAATCTCCTCCAGTCTAATTGCAGTGCGACAGGGCAAAACTCCGATAGGAAGAGACAAAGCGGAATACGTTTTGTGCAGATACAAACTGGCTGGTATTGCCTGGACAGCAAAAGCTCACGTGTCTGGTGCCGGGGGGTCCTGGCAGGCTGTCAGGGTCGTGGTTCTGGAGAGCTGAGGAAGCGATTTGTGAGACGGGAGGGGCAGAGGCATGGCTTTTCACAGTGAAGAAGGTCTGAATGAATAACCTTTGCATTATCTTGGGTTAAGATGTATTTGCAGTTGTGATGGTAGTTTCAGTGCAGGCGTGCTATGCAGCAGGCTTTGATCTGGGAGAAAGTAGGTTAGTTATATATAAAAAAAGCAAAAGGAGGAAAGCGTGATTTAATTCTAGACATTTTTAGAGCATGTACTGCTCAAACCCAGCTTTGTTTTAAACAACAAAATGTAGCCACTGGTCTAGTTTTTTTTCTGATATCTTTTATCAGATTTAGTGGAGTATCAAATATCAAGACAAGAGCCTTGGGGTCATCGCTGCCAGAAAGGCCAGGTAAACCTGCCAGATGGCCGAGATGCCCAGCCCGAGCCTGCATGTCAGATCTCTCTTTGAGATCTGCTGAAATTTGGCAGTTTCCTTCATCAGGAGCAGCCTGTGGTCGCGGTGTCGATGTGCATTTCCTGGGCAGGACCACGATGAGTTTTACCCTGCAGCCTCTTATTGCTCATGACCCAAAATGTACAAGTGGGGTGAGCTTTGGCGTCTCAGCATCATCCAGCCATGTTGCTCAGGGTGTTGGCCTTCCTGAGGCACTGGGGACCCTGCTCAGGAAGGGTCCTTCATGGGAGAGTGGGATATGACCAACCCCTCCACGACAACTTGCCTTTCTCCTCTTCTTTCCTTGCTGACTTCAGAGTACCCAAGTGGAGATGGGAGCCCTGTCCTGCGGTTGGCAATGGAGTGTCCATCTCAGAAGGATTCACCAAAATTCCTCTGAGACTTCACATTAATGGTGGGGCAGCGACGATTGTATTCGCTTCTTGGACTCCTTTGCTTTTGTTGGCACAGTTGGAGCTGAGCCACTTTATCCTTAAGTTCTTTTGCAAGGGAGTGTGGAGAGTTGAAAACACAGTTTCAAAGTGGCCATTCTCAGCCTTCTGCCCCGGCACCCATGCAAAGCCGTGGTTTGTGCGGTGTCCCCTGTCCAGGTGCCAGCACCATGTGCCGCCCAGCCATGCAGCAAGTGTCTCCCATGGGTGCCCTGGGAGGATGTAGGCTGGGGAGCTCCAGCTGGGACCAGAAACGGTTTTGCTTGTTTTGATGCTGTTTGCTGAGCTCAGGGTGTCTGCGAGCAAGATTTTCCACCCTGTCATCTGTGTCCAGCTCAGGGCTTTTCTAAGAGGGATAATGCAACTTTTCCCTGGCAGGCAGGGGTGTTTTCTGGCGTGCCATTCCCTGCTGGGAGACTGCACATAGACATGCGCGAGGTACCTGGGCAGGGCTTCAGGTCCGTGGTCCCTACCCCGGCATGGGACATCTTCCAGGGATGGGACAGCTTTCCTGTGAGAACTGGGATGTTTTTGGTGTTGAGCTTATTTCATGGTTTATGTTTGTTAGAGCTGAAGCAGTTTTTGCATTCCCAAGGAGACTGCAAACCCAGCTGAAGTGCATCAAACCAGTCAAGAGGCAGCACAGATTATCACAGATAATATTTTTTAGTAAATCAAGGTGATTGTGACCTTGATCTGTTTGGGACAAAGTATGGCTTAAGGACCTCTGAAAAACAGTAGAGATGCTGCCCTTTTGAATCCCATGGAATAATCCAGCCTGGCTCAGGTACCTGCACAAATATTGTGCATCTCCTCTGAGCTATTGCTTCTGTGGCCATGGAACAAGCTCAGTATCTTAAGTCCAGGAAACAATGACCTGCTGTGACTCCAGATAGAAACAATGTGAGAGAAACATGGTTTGTGACCGTGGAAGCTTTCAATAACCACCAAATGGGGCTGGATGTCCTCAAAAGCAGCTCATCTATAAGGATGTCCTTCCTGGCCAATAAATCTGAGCAGAAGATTGTAGGAGAGAACTCCTGAGGTTCCTTACAACTTGAATTTTCCTATGATCCCAGGTGTGTTTTCTAGCCCTGCTACGGCAGCAGCCTGGGCCACAGCAGGGGATAGATATTGACGGTTAGGGCTATTGATGACTAGGGGATGACTTGACTCTTGTGCCAGGTGCAAAGATTTGGGAAGGGGAAGCTGAGGTTCACCTTCAGTGGTAGAGCAGCAGGGTCTGCACCGTGCCCGGGATTTTCTGCATCCTGCTGCAAGGTTACACATCAGTCACGTGCAGTCCAAGGGTAGATAAAATAGTCCATTTATGGAAGGAACATGCTGCCTCCTTGTCCTTACAGCTAAAGCAGCTCTTGCTGGCCACTGCCAGGGTCATGACAGTGGATGGAGTTCAGCTTGTTTAGGATATGGGGCACTTATGTTTCCAGCTCTTTGCAAAGTAAAGGTCTTTGGAAGTTGCTGTGATCCCATCCAGTGCATTGACTGTGATCCCTGCCTCTCCCTGGGTCTCTCAGTCAGGCGTTTGCCAACAGCTCGGAGCTGTTGCAGCCTGGTGGGCTCCATACAGCTACCGCTCGCTCTCTGCTGATTGCCATTTTGGTGGCCACCCCACCAGGATCCCTCCTTATTTGAATTGCCTGAAGTGGCCTGACTTGTGAAGAGACCGCACGTAATCTGGTTTTGACTGTGTGTGTGTGTGTAGGGGATGCCGCAACCTCTGCACAATACCCGAGAACATCTCAGATAAAGTAGGCATAAAAAATGGCTCCCTACAACCCAACAAAGATAATTCAGCTGGTATTGCCACTAATTTTCATCACAGCTGGTGCAGTGTTACACAGCAGGAGTCCCACAGGATCCCTCTCCCGTATGCATGTTATACATTGCTGGCCTTGTTTGATTCTGCTGTGCAAACAGGGCATCTGTGGGTCATGCTGTCTTCGTCCCGGGCTATTTATATCGCGTGACACTGTGCACAGCCCTTCTTCCTCAGCCTTTGATGGACTTGGCTGAGCTCCTCAGCTCTGAAAACTTAAATGCTCGGCGTGCTTTGACTCTTAAGGAGCGCAGTTCTTGGCAGGCTGTGGTGGTTTGGAGGTCTGGGGGACTCACTCTCCACTTTGGTGGAAGCAATGAAAAATTTACCCTTATGATCTCTTCCCAAGCAGAGGTGTTTGGTCCTTGCTGGAACCAAGGTGAGCAGGAGCCTTAGGACTAAGAAGCAATGGGAAATAGGCTGTTTTGGGGAAAACCTGCTTTAATTTGCCTATGTTGCTGCTGCCTCTGCATCTTAATGTGTGAACAGGGCAATTTCTCCAGAAGAGAGGACAATTTGTGTTGAACACTGACCCAAATCAGCCTTGGTACCTGATGTGCATGAGCCAAGGCTCCTACTTTCCTGAGCTGGTGGAGCAAGCTGGGTCTTAGGTGTGCAAGGCACAGGGTGCCCCTGCATCGCCAGCATCCCGTCAGCCCGCATCCACTGCCTCTAAGGTTCAGGAAGTCTGAGACCGATGTGATGCCAAATCCTCCCAGCTGGGATGGATGCTTGGGCCAGGGGCCTGCACCTCTGAGGTCAGCACCACCACGCTGACATTGACATAGGTGCTGCTCTGCCCTGGCTGGTGGGGGTCCGTGTTTGCAGTCTGCCTCAGGCTGATGGCCGGGAATCTGGGACAGTGCAGGTGGCCCCAGGGGACTTTGTGCATGGACACTCTCTGCTCAGACCAGAGGCATTGCTCCTTCGAGCCGTATTACTCTGCCCCTCTCTTCCAGCCTGATCTCATTTTGCTTTTGAAATACAGAAGGTGGTTTCTTGGCTCATTTTTCATCTTCATTGCTATTTATCTGGTTGCAGATTTGACAGAGATTTTTGCAGAGCAAACCTCATGTTTCTGCAAGCAAGATGCCGTTGGTTGTTTTCTTCTGCGTAATGTACTTTGGGATTGTCTCCTGGTGACTCACACCAGCAGCTGCTGCTTTATTCCCAAATGCAGTAGAGCTTTCCAGAGCTCCCAAGCAGCCATGTAACCACAAGTGAACATGCCTAGTGAAATGCCTACAGTGACTAATACATTTTTAAGTATCTTCTTTTTTTTTTTTTTTTTTGAAGAAGGACTCAATGAGAGGTGGTTTCCAACCTGAGCCACCAGACATGCACTGTGCCTATGACTGCCTGGCTCCCAGAAGGGCTCAATCAGCACTTTTATAACTTGATCTCTGTCTAAACAATTCATGTGGATACAGCTCTGTCATCCTGATTTCCTCTCAGATGATGTGCTGGGAGGAAGTTAGCTAGCCAGGCCCCTTATCAGCTGTGGTATCTGCCAACAGATGCGTTTAGATCCGAGCTGAGAAATGCAGTGGAGGTAAAGGCAGCGACGGTGTGTGATCTATTCGTTGCTGCTTGGGAGCCTTTTTGCTCTCCTTCCCTGCCGTTAAGGCAGTAACTTTCTCCCATAGGATTAATGCGTTTCCCACTCCAGTGGCTATTTTAAGGCCTTGAAATGAGCCTGGGTGTCAACAGGGGATTGACACGGCCCCAGCACGCCGGTCACTGCCGCAGGCGGGCGGTCGCGGTCAGCTGGCGCGCGGGGCGT
>NW_010556966.1:41210-41677 GCF_000687285.1 Phaethon lepturus | reverse complement strand
TACTCTTCGTGAGTTGCCTGCCCCTTCTTCTCCTCTTTTCCCTGATTCCCAGAAAAATCTCCCTGTTCAGCCAGGCCAGTCGCCTTCCCCGCCAGCTCTTCTTACGGCACATGGGGATAACCTGATTCTGCACCTTTAAGATTTCCTTCTTGAAGACTGTCCAGTCTTCCTGGACCCTTTTGCCCTTCAGGACGGTCTCCCAAGGGACTCTCTCAACCAGTGACCTGAACAGGCCGAAGATATATATATCATGATATATATCATTATATAGCTCCTTCCTGGAAGCAGGCAAATGTTTTGCAGTACCATTTCTTTCTCTTCTAAAAGGAACCTTTACTCCTCCCTTTGGAGCAATCTCCGCAATGTACTGGGCTGCAGACGCAGGGCCACTGGCCTGCTTAATGGTGTCCTGTCCTTGGGCAATGGGGAAACCAGCATCTCATCCTTGAGATCCTTGATCTCATCAC
>NW_010556966.1:26456-41179 GCF_000687285.1 Phaethon lepturus | reverse complement strand
TAGGGAAAAGTACAAAACCAGGTCAACTACAATGTCTTCCTACAACGCCGTTAACCTGCAACTTGTGGTTCAGTGACCTCCTGAATAAACAGTGGTGTTTTTATATTTAACAGCTTGCAATAGGATTTTCAGGCATGAGTCTGGACAGCTGTTTTTTAAACCCATGTAAATTTTTAGCATCAGCAACATCCTGCAATGAGGACTTCCACAACTGAAACATGCAGTAGGTCAAGAGTATCATCCTTCTGTATGCCCTGACCCTGCCTCCAGCTGGTTTCATTCAGTGCACCCTACTTCTTTTTTTAGAAGAAGGGAAGGAACAGCAAACAGTCATTCTCCGGTCACTCGTGGTTTTATAAACTTCTATCATCTCCTTCTTCAGTCATCTCTTGTCTAGACTGAAGACTTTTAGTCTGCACATCACTGCAGATTATCCTAGCTGCTTTTGTCAGCAGCTATTTGGTTCTGATGTATTCTCTTGCTCTATAAAAATGGTCTTGACTCTTGACACTGTATCATATTAAACTTGAGTTTACATATTCAAATCCTTCAAAAGTTTCTGTTCACTTGCCCAGAACAGACATTCTGGTTGCTGGGTGCAATTCCCAGACCTCCCTGCCAATCCTGGTTTAGAACTGGTGGCATATTAGCTGTCTTCTGCTCTCCTGCTATTTTGGTGGTTTTGAACAAGAGGTAATACAGAACAGTCACCTAAAGGAAAATAGGTAAGGTGGGCTTTAAAGGATCATACAGTAATTTCCACTAGGAAATACCTGGTTCTAATGGATCTTCTGCAGACTGAAAGGAATCTTTAATTTTTCAGATTCTCAGGAAGAGTATGAGAAAGTTATTCCTCTTTCCCCATCTACCCCACTCCTGGCTGCTTTCCCTTGGGGCAACAGCTATTACGTCCTGTGTTTCACTACCCCAGCTCTGGTGATGTGAATCAGAAGGTAGAGGTGTAGCAAAATGACTGAAGGAAAGTATTTCCACATGGTCAGATTTTCTTTTGTTCAAGCTAGTGTCTGTGCAGACACCAAGGGAAAAAATCAAGATCTACAAGTGTTTCCAGTTGTGTCAGAACATCTTATTACTCAATACCTGGCAAAACCAGCACCCAACCATGGCTGGGTGCCTGTCCACACCTATAACAAGCTGGTGAGATGACAGCATCCTGGTGGACTGTCCATGGATTAACTCAGCTTTGGGAGCAGAGTTTTCACCAGCTGAACTGCTCTTCGACTTCCTCCAAATTTTGCAATGGGAATGTTGGCTGCCTGGGTAGAAAGAGGCCCTTCCCCACAATGTCTCCCCTGGACAGGGAATGAAATACCAGTGTTGCTCTGCACCATGTTCACTCACTCCATGGTAAATTGGAGTGCCACTCATTGCTCCTGCAGTGCTGCCAGTTGGATCTAAAGGAACTACTGACCTGAGGAGTATCAGCCCCACTGCCCACACTTGCAGTGACATCAGGACGGAGGGCCAGGTGTCCACCAAGAAACCCAACACCAAACTGGAAGGGGGAATGGAGGTTGCACTGGAGAGGAGAACCAAGGTAGGTCCAGAGCAAAGCAGAGGAAAAAAGCCAAGCTAGAAGAAGATGGGAATGACCCACGTGCAGCAAAAGCCAAGAAGCTCTGAGAAGCCATTCTGCTACAACCAGGATCAGCTGAAGCCCTCCAAAGGAGGCTTTGCTCCAAAAAGTCCAGAAAAAGCTCTGCCATGCATGAGTAAGGACTGATGCCCCTTCCCACTCTCTGGGAGCAGAGCCGCAGGGGAGGCTTGCAGTTATCCTTGTTTTGCCCAGCAGCCATATATGAGAACTGCCAGTGCTCGCAAGCTGTGTGAACAGGTTTAGTGAAAAACACACAGCACAGGTGGTCCCTGAGGCAATTTGGAAAAATAACATCAGAAACTCCTCTCCAGTTCACACTGAGCTGCTGTGCTGGCCTACATCCTGGTCCCATGCAGAAGGGCATGCTGTACTTCTCACTGTGCAGGAATTGGTTTTCCAAGCCCTGGACCGGTTTGGCAACTCAATGAGGCTGTCTGTTACCATACAGAGCTGGCAGAGCAGTAGTTGTGTTTCCTCTCTTGTCAACTTCCAGCAAAGTCCTACCAGCTTAGTTAGAGAAGTAAGGCTGCAGGCAGGCACTTTCTTCCAAATTCAGCTGCAGACATTTTGGCCTTCAGATGTCCACCTCCCATACACTCTGTACAGCCCCACTGTTGGAGTGGTTTGAGACAGGTCTAAATGATGACAAACAGACTCGGAGCAGCTACTCAGACTGCTCAGCCCAATTCAGACTTGTAAGTGGATGCAGTATCTTAGAATAAAGTGGTAGAGTTGAGAATAAAATTCATCTCAGCTTTCAGGTACACAAGTCTGTCTTCATGCCCGAAACAAAAAAAGCAGCTTTCAAAGGCAACTAAAAGGAAAGGCCAAAACATTCAGAGTTCAGTCTATCACAGAATGGGCCAAATATGCATGACCTAACCACTGTGTTTCACCTAAAGTAAAATATGGAGCACTCTCATGATGAAACCCCTTGGCACTGCATGGAGCTTTCCTTCAATGTCATGTTGAGCAGTTTCTGGTGGTAGCATTTGGTACAGCTGGAACTGGCAGGGTTGCCTAGTCATACCCTTATTCTCCTTTTTCTACTCTATCCATTTGACCTGCTAAGCTAAAGCTATTTAAAGATACAGTGGGTTAAGAATGGAGTGGCCAGGGAAGGAGGGGAAGAAACTAAAGGTTTTAATTAAATAAGACAATACTCTTATGCAGGATACCAGAAAACTCAGCACTAAGATATAAACTGTTTTGGTCCAAGTACAGCACACATATACCTCCTCATGACACATACCTCATTTACAGCTGACAGAACTACAACATGCCTGAATGTGGTCACAGTGCAGACAACAACCAGAAAGGACTTCCATCATCTTTAATACATAGGCAAAGCCTATGAGACCACAATTCCCTGTCTCAACGTAACTGGGTAAGTTGTCACAGAGATATGTTCATATTAGAGACAAAAAACAGCTAGAAGTGTCTCTAAAGCATTGCTGGCCATCTTGTGAGTTACACTTGGCCAACTCTGATTTAAAAATCAAAGCAGGTACATTTTTCCCCCCACTCTAATACCAAGTAACAGATTTACTGAATTGAGCCCTTACCGGCAATCCAGTGGATGTGAAAAGAGGATACTCTTTTAAAAAAGAACAGAACAGACAAATACATAAGACAGAGCCCCTCAATTTCCTCAGTACATTGGGGCATACATGCTTGCAACATGAACTCCATAAAGCTGTGTTTTATACAGCTGCCTGTTAAAAACCGCTGAACAGGTGATACTCTTTAGCTGGCCTCCAGGATTCAGTTCAGCAGATTTGCAGTTACACAGTCGCACAGATTTCTTTTTTCCACCTGAAGAAGCAGAGTTTCTGTCTATAAGAGGAGGGAACAAAAGCAACATCAAAACACAAGTGTCAGCACCGTAAAACTAATCCGCTCCCAAAGAAAAGTCCATTTTACTTGTGTTCTAAGATTTGGAATTGGTTGTATGAGATGAGGCTTGAGGTAAAAATCAGAGTGAGTTATTTCTTACTGCTCTGCAAAATAATTTAGCTTTTGTGAGATTAATTGGCATACCAACATGGCAATACTTCCTGTGACATGGAGAAATTCAGTCTGGTACACGTTCATGTTTTTCACATTAGCACATTCAGTATGTGTCTGGGTGCTGTTATTTTTGTTTAAAATTTGCCTTTCTTACAGTCTTACTTCAACTGCACAAACTGGAACAGAAGCTCTCACGTTCATGACAGGCTGAAAACAACCCCAGAAACCTGTCAGAAATTTTTCTTTTACTTAAAAACAGACTCAGAAAATTGAATTTTAGAGTATTACAGCCTGGACTCACTTTTGAAAGTTATACAGAGAAAATAAAGCATAACTTAATCACAGAATATGTCAAGTTGGAAGGGACCCATAAGGATCATCAAGTCCAACTCCCTGCTCTTCACAGGACTACCTAAAACTAAACCATATGACTAAAAGCATTGTCCAGACGCTCCTTGAACTCAGACCGGCTTGGTGCCACAACCACTTCCCTGGGGAGCCTGTTCCAGTGACCGACCGCCCTCTCAGTGAAGACATTTACTTCTGTTTTAACTTCTCCTGCTTCACCGTTTTTATTGTTAATATGCTGTTGGAGCCTAAAATAGACGATAGGTGCTGAGCTGGCATACAGCCATCACAGTTCAAACATGTGATGAGATTGCTGTCTTCTTTAAGGAAAGAGGTCCCAAACTGGTAAAAGTAGAGATGTCCCAGCTGAACTGGCATTCATCAATATCAGGAGATCATTGCTGCCCACAGGGGTTTTCTGGAGCAACGAGGGCAGTTTGGGAACTTCCCAGAGCTGGACCTGGGTATGATCAGAAAGGCCTGCACCCACTCAGCCTACCTGTGCAAGAAAGGGCTGCAGAGCAGGGAAGGAACAGCAGGGCTGCATAAAGGAAATTTGGGAATCCTTTGTCTCTAGCACACACACACTGTGGTTTTCCTGGCTGTTTGGAGCACTTGTGGCTTCAGTAGATGCCTGATGGAGCACAGAGCTGTTTGACATCAACATCATAGCTTCATCTCAGTTTGTCTATCATGAGCTGAACCTATATCTGAGAATCAGTCTGATCCAAGAGAGGACTTCCTCCTTTTTGTCATGGGACACATTAGCTGTAGGAAACCCACTCACCAAATTAATCCCCATTGGTGTAACCAGCTACACAAAAAAAAGGCATTATGAAGACTACCAGCTCTAAATGCCAGTGAAATCCTCCCTTAATCTGCCTGTCTTGTGATTTTCGTATGAGATGGATTTGCCATGTGATTAAAGGCTATGTTTTAAAAGTTGTGTTAGACATTGACCCACATCAGCTAAAGGCATTTAGAGCAGAGCTGGGCTGAAGAATCCTACTTACCACCTGCCTTTTTAGCACAGGAAAAGCTATTTATTGGTCAGGTTTTTTTCCCAGATGATAAATCACTAGACACAGCCCTGTAGTTCTATATTAAATCAGGTATCGCTTTTATTTGTTTCAGCTACCATGCAAAACTGGAAAGATCTGATCAGACTTTGCTAATCACCTAAAAGATACTCAATCACCACCTTCTAACTGTCTCCTTGACATTATCTGCAATGTTTTGAATAAGGGAGGTTGACAGCATGCCAACAGCTTTGGAGCTAAGCCCCAAGGCTGCTTACCATCTTATATATCTTTAATAACATTTTCAAGACTTTGTTATTACTTTCATGGTCACATCTAACAATGTGTTCTGAACATTCCAAATAACCACTGACAGTTTAGAAAGGAATAAAGAACAAAATGAATGGCACTAATGCAGCTTTGCTGACTGTTTTGTGAGGATGATCACAAAAACATTTGCACAGAGATTTGTTATTATCCCCATTTGTGTTAAAAAAAAAAAAGCTTAAAAAAATAAGAAAAAACAAACAAACAGGGCAGAGTCCAAATTCTGAACCTACAAAAAAGCCGATAAGTTCCAGCTAAAAATGTAGTTCCTGAGCTCTTTAAAGTTGTGATGCAATGTCCACTGGTTAACTCTGAAAAACGTGATGGAAATTTGAAACTAAGTGTCTATAGTGCAGACTTACAGTGAACTGTGTAGCGCGCAGACTGGATTTGTTTTACAGGATTTGTTTTATGGCCTGTTCCCTGCTGGCCTCTGTCTTGAGCAGCTTTTAGATGCAGTAGGGAGCTGGCTGTGAGCTGCCTGAATGGTTTTGATGGCAGCAGCTCCCTCAGAGCCCTCTCCCTAGTTCGTGATCAGAGCTGCACCTGCCACATACTGCACTTCAGCTGAGTGGTGAATCACAGATATCCCCAGAAAAGATTGCCCAGAGCTGGTTACTGCTGTTAAAACAACTAATCCAACCTGCAGGTGCTCCAAGGGGCCAGCAGCAGTGAAAGGGTAGAAAACAGTATGCAGAGGGGCAAACAGATCTAGTATGTGCATGGGTAGTATCCAGCCTCTCAGAGATGGTCTGTGACCCTTCCCTTACTGCATGAGTAAAAGGTAGCCAGCCTGTCAATCAGTAAGTGATCAGCAGTGTAGGTTACACGCATGTCTAGTCTCGTAAAAGGAAGCAGATACAGCCTATGGCCCCCATAAAAGGTTACATGACCTATGCCAGGGTCAGTTTGCTTTGTGAGACACCATGCAGATCAACACAGGGCCAAATTGAGTGTGAAAACTCTTGAGTTGTGCGATAAAACTATATGGTTTCCCCTGTAAAAAACTGCAGGGTGAGATTTGCAGGAGGAATCAAATGGGAATTTCCTCTCTAAGCTTTTGGGAATCCCTCCCCCTCCAACAGTGTTGGGAGCTGCTTAGTCATCATCTAAAAATCTAGCCTGCAAACAAAAGGGAGTTTTTCAAGGAAATTAGTGTCTCCAGTGGGAATATCAACAAAGGGAATTGCATTTTCAGGGACAGAAACACTTGCCCCACCAAGCAGCAAAACAGACTAAAATAGTCAAATGTAAAATATATATGTAGGTGAAAGCAATTGTCTTAAAACTCCCAGTTTGCATCAAATTAGGCCACAGCTGAATAATAAAACTAAGAATTGAAACACTGTTGAAGGCAGTTCCAAGAAGTCCTCAACTATTAAGTATTTCCACGTCTTTTGAGGATGTAGGCAGAATTCCTAGCTTAATGACTGGAATAGGCCTGTCATAGTCCAGAGGCACTGAAGGATCTCAATATGGATTAAATTAGTTAGATTTTAAAGTGATAAGAAAGCGATAGGTTTGTTTTAGTGAGAATATGTCATGGAGCCACATTTTCAGGCTTGCTGTCAAATCTACAACTGTGAAAGTCAATAATAGGACATTCCTCTTAATCAAACCTTTTTTGTATCCTCATTTCCTCTCCTTGGCTGTCTGTTATTTTTTAGAAAGTATTAAAATACAGTTGTTATCTTTGGGGCTCTTATTGCAACTCCTGCTTTGGATATCTGTATTTTATAAAGCTTCTCTCTTGGTCTGCAAACTGTAGATGTCATAAAGGTCACTGTCATAGCCAGACAAGCAGAGAAGATTTTAGTAGTTGAGACATTTTTTAATCAAGATTTAGAAATTCTGGCAAAAGGTTCAAATATTTGTAAAGGAAGGAAAAGGTGTGCTAGAACTACTTTACAGCACAATCTGAACATCTTGTTTGGGCTGTATAGAGTGCTCAGCAGATATATTAATTAACGAGATTTCTTCATGAAGGAGCCCAAAATACATTTGACCCCTAACTATTGAACAGATTTTGTTTAACTGTAAATGTGCTACATACCAATCTGGTTCTGCCGGAATGTTTGTTTAGTTTTTATAGTATGCCGTAATTCAAGGCATCTTCATTCCTGCACCTGCATTTTCACCTCAACATCATGGACCCTACTTGGAGTTACCTCAAACTATTCTTCAAAGATGCCAGTTCACAGGCTTTGAACTGTGAACAACCTTGACCATAGATTAGAATAGCAAAAATGTTTGAGTGCCTTCTGTTGAAAAATCTGTGCAAGAGTGTAGATATAGCACTTTAGTTAAAGGCTACACAAGAGGCGGGGAAAAAGCTACCCTCCTGAGACACTGCTATCTGACAGCAGCTGGGACACAGCTAATCACAGATTGCAGGTTGCAGTAGCAAAAGACAGATTCAACTTCCCTCACAGAAGGAAGATACCAACCTTGGCAAATTCTCCACACTGACTGCAAGCCAATCCCTACACTGTTCTACTTTGTGGCATTTTTCATCATTGTGGAATCAAAGCAATGCAAAAAGTATCTACGAGATGATGTTTCCTCCCTTAGCCTCTCCCCAGGGGTAAAAGCATGTGCAGGGGAGTATTTTATTTTAGTAGGCTTTTTGTTTCAGCTGGCTCTCTCCTTGTGGTTAATATATATAAATGATGGTCTCACCTTACTAACCCTGACATAAAAACAAAGGTGTGTGCTAAGCATTTGGAATGAGAATAGCAGCGCTAATGGCTGTAACTCGACAAGAGAAGGGTAGAGGGCTGAGGACTGTCAGTTTACTCTTTCCTAAGTTTCCTAGCATCCCTGATACCCCAAGGCAGAAGAATTTCACAGATTATTGCATAGAGAGGTGAAATGTAATTACCCAGCCTCACCTTAGAAGATAGGGCAGTACAGTTGACTGAAAGTCTTGTGCAAAATCCATCCACCTTATCTACTTTTATCCACAGCATTTTCTTCCATATTAAAAAAAAGAAGAAATGGAATGTTTCCTTACCCGCGTGTCTAGATTATAGGCTGTCTTCTTTAAATCCTGCAGAGCCCTCTGCATGAACTCAAATGCATGGCAGTCAACACAGGGACGACCTAGGAGAGCATTTAGTAGAGAACCGTGACTATATGGCGTGAAGTATTAAGTAAAAGGAATAAACAGTGATTGTGAATATGAGGAAGAGCTGCAGAAAAGAATTCACAGAGTAAGTACTGATGTATGCACTCTTGAACGACCCAAGTTATTGTAAATGGTCCATCATGACAGTCCACCCAGTCTCTCAATGGCAAAAGAATTACTTCAACAAATTTGCATGAAAATTTTCCTTCCTCCTTTATTGCTGTTCCCCTCATCCTTCTCTTGTCACAGTTCATAGTGTGGAAACACTAAACCCATAACTTGAGCCTTTCATTTTGTTCCACCAAGCCTGAGCACATTTTCAACCTCATCTTCAGATTCTTCAGAAATTACCTCTGAAACCATGAACCTGTTCCCTGGAAAAATCTTGTCCCCTAATCTCACAAACTTGAGCTCTAAATAGAAAGCTAATGGAATAAAATGGACTACATTATCACAAAGACAGATCACTTCGCTTCTAACTTTGAATATGATACAGCTTTGTCCAAAGCTGGTGAAGCAAGCAGCAGATAAACACAATGCCCTGTCATTAGTGGGCATTGCTGATAAGCAGAACAGCTGCATTGTGGACTAATTGCAGTGTTTAAGATAGTATTCCCACATCTAGATATCCAGACTGAAGGTCACAAGGCTTGCTTTGCCTTGATCATCATGTAACACTGCTGCGCCCTAACAGATAGCAGTACTGAGACAGAACAAATATAGACATGAGGAAATGTTTTCGAATCATCAGGCTCTACATATGCTTATATTTGCTTCTCGGTGCCTGTGCCTCTGTGACACCTTCATAGGAAATATTGCACAAGTAAGAAATTCTGAGCACAGGTTTAGTTTGCTCTTTGAGCTCTGGTAAGGAAGAAAGGATGAAACCTAGAGTAATGTTGGAAAATCCTGCAGTGTCTTGTCAGCCTATTTTGCAAACATTTCATATTTGACTGATTACTACATGCCTCCGATAAGCTGGAGTATGAGCTTCCAGCTCATGATCTGTGTGCTAACAAGCAGACAGGAATCCTGCCTGCTGCAGAAAAGGAGTCTGCCAAATCTTTAACTGGCTAGGGGGAGGGAGGTGTGGGAGCTAAAAAACAAACACTGAACAGTATTACAGACCTCCTCTTTCATTGTACCAGCGCCCAAGCTTAGCGTTATTATATATGCACCAGACATAAGGAGAGGACAGCATTTTCCACATCAACAACTTTATGTGAGGACCTGCCATTACATTTATGATGTAAATTAAACACAACACAAAACAGCAAAGGCGAATTAGGTGGTTGAAGGCTGCAAGACTAAGTGTTGACAAAGTGTGCTTTCTTGGCATCTTCACTGTGAATTTTTAAAATAAAAACTACTGACTTTAATGTAGTAGATATTAGCAAGAATGAAAGATCTAATGAACAGTCAATGTCAATTGAAAAAAGCAAGTCTCAAGAATGTCTCTGAAAAGCAAAAAGGGTGACTCCTGGCGTAGAAAGGGCTAACACAAGGAAAGGGCTGTAGAAAAGAAAAGGTACAGAACAGTGGCAGATTTCAGGTACAAGCAAGACAACAACAGGAAGGAGATAAAGGTAAAAGAGCGGAGCACCTTGGACACAGGAGGAAAACAGCACTAGTATGCTATCAAGTTGTGATTTTAAAACATAAGCAAGACATGTCCAAAATAGCTTGAATTACTTGGACAAGCTTCAGTGATATGAAGTCCTGCAGCATTAAAACTACAGTACGAGCTACATGAGAGGACTATAGGGTAGTACATACTTTCCGCTGGTATGGCTGTTCCTGCATCTTGATCAGATCGAACAGACTCCATGAGAAGCAGTGCAACCACAAAAACTAAAGGAACTGTAAGGACCACTCTTCTCAGAAGGCAGGGTGCCAGCATCTTGGGAATGGGTGCTTCCCTGTTTATCAAGAGACACAAACAAGTCAGTGAGGAACATTACAGATACAAGGTTTTGTTACAAAGAACTTAATGTTCCTGACAGCTAAAGCATTGGCAGTCTTCCTTTAAAAGAAAAAAAATATAAATCAGAACATCTAGAGCATGGACAGAAGTTCTCTGTACTATTCCAGCAGCGCACATAAAACCCAACTGGAAGAGAATGTCCCTAGACAGGAAGGAGAAGATCAGAAGTCCCTAGAGAGTTTTTAGTTTCATTTGAAAGCCAGGACACTAGCAAATTTGCCTTCTCTGTGACTCCAATCTTTTTTCTAACTACACAATCCCAGACTAGCACGTGAATCTGGACAGCTGGTTCACTGTTATGTTAGACTTTGAGATCAAAACTGCAGGGATTATAGAGCTGGCTGAAACAGACCTGAACCTGGAAAAGAAGTTTTTATGCACTCGCTTGCTTTACTGATGCACCATCTTTTCACAAGTATAATAACTAAAGCTAACCATTATAATTAACTACGCACCACAATGATCATAAAAAACTTACTCCTTCATGAAAGTAGCTGAAGGAAAAGACTTTTGTTAAACCTCCACAAATTCATAGGTAGAATTTCTAGACAGTAAATGCATCAGAACTCTTTGACCTTCTGCTTCTCCTCCTAATCTGGGCTTCAGACCTGTATTTGCAGCCATCCATTTGTTCCTGAACATCACAGCCAGGTCACACCATGCCCTGAAGACAGGTACCGTCCGGTCCAGCAACACCTCCCTTTCACACAGAGGTAAAACTTTTGATAAGTACACAGATTTCAAATGAAGTATTTTCTTGATCCAACAGGTAAACTGTTCAGATCAAGAGGAAACATGGGAAACTTGGACTGGCTCAAGCCGCAACTTCCTATTACAGATTTCTATCCAAGCTTCAAGGATCTTGGCAAACTGCTAGGGTGGTCCTTAGTTCAGCCAACTTTACCTCTGTTCCTGTATGTTCAAATGAAGAAAGAATCAAATAGTTGTAGCAACACAATAAAATCCACATGAAAATTCTCTTTAGCTGAACCCAGGAAAGCATTCTGTCCTTTCCTGATTTTTAAGTCAGTGATACTAAACTAAAGATGTTGCACAAGAACATCAAATCTGCATGTGCTGAATGCAAGAGTGCAGCACTCCCCAAACCAGTTCATATTTCACATTTGGAAGGGCAATAGAAAGAGGCAGGAAAGGGAAGGTTTCTTCCCTTCTTGCCACAAACACAGAATGGAACAAGCTTGCTCTTCGATATATGCACTCTACCATTTCAGACACAGCTAATTTGAAGCTGCAAACTCGGCACAAACACTTGCAGCACATGCAAACCAGCAATTCATCCAGGAAAGGAGCAGCATTATACACATCCCCTTCCTGTGCACCTCAACCTAAACAGGCGTAGGGGATGGTTCAGAAGCAAGAGACACATATATACATGTAGAGTCACAGATCTATTTGGGCCCATACCAAAATAGATCTGGTAATGTAATTCCTATAACTCCAGAACTGGGCTTCATATCCCTCCCACTATTTAGAAGTGATCTGATGTGATCCTTTTTCTTATTTCTACAATCCTTAAAATAAAGGGATTAAAATGATAACAAGTGGCATGGGTTTTCTGTTTTAATTAATGGTGATCTGCAATCAAAGCAAGTACAATCAAAGACACCAGGCTTTGCAACAGTATGCAGCAGCGTCTCCAAGTAACAGTAAATTAGGATAATACCAGCCTCCTTTGAAAGTACCTAACACAGAAGCCTCCTGGTCAGTACGAGCAGAGGCTATTCTCATAGTTGACTACGAGTGATACAAAGGTTCAACAGAACAAAGCAGATACGCTGTTAAACTTTTTCAGAGTACCTTACACATCACCCACCCCAGCATCAGCTCAGTTTTGTACGTGAGCCCCACTGCAAAATAATTGCTCCCCAAGTGCAGCAGTCACCTCAGGCCACACCTAACCACCGCCTCTTAGTTATTCTGTGGGAATTTGCTATTTGTGAGGAATAACCACAACAGGCTTCATGGATCGTCTCTCTCTGCAGTGCAACTGGGAACCGAGACAGATCTGTGCATGGACTTCTGTGAAAGAGAAAAGTCACCCCCTCTAACAAAGGAAAAAAATATCAGTACCTGATCTCTCGTCTTTGTGATGGTCTCTTTGAAATGGCCGCTGCAAACCGCTAACAGAACAAGTGCAGCATTTCTGAGCATGTGCACTGTCTCTTTTTAACCTTCCCTGAAAGAGGTTATTACTATGGGGAGATTTCTGCCATGGCAACAATGCAGAGCACTGCAGCACACAGCACAGATTTAAAGAGGAACAGGCTGTGTCTCCCAGGTCTGGGGAAGGATGCTCTGCTTTGACATGTGAGTTCCAGCAGTGACTTACCTGCTCCGGGTAAGGTTTTTAAAGCTGGGCCATTTGATTCATCTCTCTTGAAGTCCACTGAATGGTTTTCCTGAAGTCTGCTCAGCTGGATGTGGTGCCTGATTCAAGCAATTTTCTTCCCTAGTGCCTGAAAATAACCATGACAGTTTACACTTGCTTTATGGGAAAAGAGGAAAAACCATAGGATTGCACTCAGGAACTGCAGGGCACATTGCAGCTGAAACTTTGGTGAGGTCCAGGAATTGTTCAGCCCACAGTCTTCCATGTGAACAGAGTTACAGGGGTCATTACCACCCATGCCTGCTTTCCTGCGTGTTTGGTAATCCTAGTCTTAGGGTTATCAGGAAGAGCTGCAGGGGTGCAGACACTTAAAGTCTGAGTGGGAACTTGAGTCCAAATTCAGAGTAAACTTCAGCCCACTTTTCCAGCATGCAACTCTGTTCCCCTTTCAACACTGCACAAGCTATACTCCAGAACACCACAGATGATGCTTGTGCTGAATGCAATACAATAATGGAACGCAGACGACGAAAGTGCTTTTGTCAAAGCAAAGCTAAGTTCAGGGGTCACATCTCCCCACCAAAACACATTTCCCATCACAAATTAGACACTAGCAGTTCTTGTTCCAGAAAGAATGCGCACAGCTGAGGGCAGGCACAGCACTGAGAAGCATGCACAGAACTTCAAAGGGTCCATGCTCCATGTTTGCTTTTAGTCGGTTCAAATAGCGACTCAATCTTAAATGCTTTCATGGTGAAAGCTGGGGACAGTCAGTGTCCAGGAAGGTCAGGCACACAACCTTTTTTTTTTTTCATGAGCAGAAACTCCTTCTCAGAATTATTACTAAATTGCTGGGTAACATTTTTCTTTTCAACATGCTCTATAACCTGCCTCTCTTGTACAGACCTCGGGGAATGGTTTGATGCCATTTATTCAACTTTTTAAGTAAGATACTAAAATTTCAGGTTGTTCAGTGTGTAACAATGCTGCCGTATGAAGCTACAGCATCCATGGGCAGAGTTCCTTATATATCACAAAAACAGAAAGAAGGGGAAAATAATTTTTAGAGACCATTCTTTTGGGCTAACAAGATTTAGCTTTTCTTGCAAAGATAACCATACAGGATTTGGTCTGGTAATTATCTGCCTATACACAAATTACAAATGCAGAGCTTTATTCATGATCATTCTCACCCATCTAATCTCACACCTTGGCCTCTCTTCCTGGTAAATAACACAGACATTCACATACACACACAACTATCTATCTATCTATCTATCTATCTATCTATCTATCTATCTATCTATCTATCTATCTATTGCCTTTTCTTAACCTGTGCTCTTGATCATTCCCAGTGAATCTTACCCATTTCTCCCAAATCCTGTCCTTTCTCTATCACAACAGTAACACCAAGCAGACAGCCCCACTAGCTTGAGTGTTATCACTGATTCATTCTTCTAGACCCATGCAATGGGCTTCTGACTCCATTAAATACAATTTTTAAAATCTGTTTCTGCCATTCTCAGCTGCCAAATTCTTTGTTCTAAGCACCTCATACTAGCTATGTGTCCTCCCTTCTTTAGCCTTATCCTAAATCTACTTGTCCTGCAAGGAACAACTTCCCATTTAGCATTTTAACCACATTTCCTCTTTATTCACTTCTCCCCACTCTGTACTGTGTTAAGCACGAGCTTTTCTCTTCACTGAAGCTAATATTTTCTGAACTGGAAAATACCAGTTCACCAAGGAGGCGATTTTCCACAGAGGAGGTAGAGACCCCATTTTAGGATAGTTTTATTTGAAAATTGTTTTGGAAAAAATTATTTTTACAATTTTAAAATGGACCATTTCTGGCTTTCTGCTTCAAAATTATTTCCTTTTTAAACCTAAGTTTAATGGAGTAAAAATACACTTCATACTCAGTTCATGGAATTGCAGAG
>NW_010556966.1:19717-26425 GCF_000687285.1 Phaethon lepturus | reverse complement strand
CTCTTATCTTAAGGGTATTGGGGCACATTTCCACCAGAAGATTACAACCCCAATAAAATCTTTCCTGATCTTTATTTATTTTCCTCATGTATGAAATGTGGCTGGTACAGATGCTAGCCCTAGAGCACCCCAAAACTGGAAGTACAGACCAGAACTGGGACTACACAGCACCTGCACAGCAGCCCTCGGTGGCGATTTCACTGGTGTGCCCAAAGTTGCGTCGGTGGTCATGCGGCACCTCAGGCTGAGCATGAAAAGTGACATTCAAGTGAAAGCTGGAATGTCCTTGCTCCCCAGCTGCCCAATGGGATCATTCATGAGGTAAGCAGAGAGAATTTATAGTTTCTTTCTATAATGAAGTCAAACACAATGGACTTTTTTCAAGTTACCCTCCAGCTAAAAAGCATCAAAGCACTGTTTCTGAGATCTCAATTTTTCATCTTGATAGCACATGTTTTGATACCATAAATATTTCTGTGGGATTGGGAGAAAAGCTCAAGCCTTTACCTCTAAGCCTCTTCACTGCTTGGTCTCTCCTTAGCTCTTAAATCTAATACTCTGTCACAGCAGAAAACTTTCTTCCCTCACTAAAGATAACAGATTCTGTCACTTATCCTGCAGACACTTTTATGCTTTCTCACAGCCTGCCCTCTAAATCATGGTAAAAATCTCCCCACAAGGCACCATCTTGTCTTCCATCAAACCTTCTTTTAAGCTTTACTTCTGCCACGAACCCTACAAAGCCCTGCTGCCTGGCAGAGCCTGGGGAGGAAGCTGGCTGTGACTGCTGATGGTATGCAAATGTACTCGTTATACCAAAATCTCACTGCCTCACACCTCTCGCTGATTCCCCCCCTTGCCATCCCACCGTAATCCCACGCTGTGAACGCTCGAGGGCAGGGGCTGTGTTAGCACTTGTTGGCGCAGCACCACAAGGCTGGGGTGTTGATTGAGGCCTTCAGGCAGATGTGATGAATAATAATGTCAAACTACCTAAAGCTGATCGCATTGTCCCACACTCCGATATATGAGCTATTCATAGAGCAAGCCTCTTATTCTTTTTCTTCCAATTTAAAGCTCTTAGGAAGTGTCAGAGTGACCAGATTAAGAAATGAAGCCTTCCTTTGTTCCCTGAACAGGTCTCGCATATCTTGGTAGCAGCAAATAATTGAAATTGTTCCTCCTTCCATTTTCACCACCAGTAATTTTAGGAATAATTTCCTTGTCAGTAACTCTGATTCCTGCAGCCCTATCTGTCAGAGTATGGCTCATCTGAAATCATTCTAGGCTCCCAAAGTCTTGAGTTTCAGTGCAACACTAAGGCTGGGCTCACGTCCAAGTCTGAATTTTCCACACAGCACTCAGGGAGACCTGCACTGTCAGAACTACTTACTACTTTTTGGATGAGATGCTAAACTGAGGTCAAATCTTTCAGCACCTCTCTGGGACTTCAGAAGCATTTAAAAATCCCATGGCAATACTCAGGAAGGGTTAGCGTTAGCTGAGCAGCCCTTGGCTTGCACTGTCCCTCTCCACCCTCCTGCACACACGTCTTTGGGGAAATAGGCTGTGTTCCAAGATGTGCTTGAGCTATTTCTAGATGCATATTAGATGCAACTTTAACTAGTTTGCTAAGTCCACAGGGAATTCTTGAGTACTTTGCCGTCACTATACAAATACGCATGAATGGGCTTTGAACTGGGGAGGAACAAACTGCTATCTTTCCAGGCTTCCCATTCTAGAACGAGACTACAGAGTCCAGCAGCCTCTTCTAACATGGAGGGGCTAGAAAGTTAAAGAGAAGATCTCTTAGCTGAGAAGCAGTGCACCATTAGCCAGTTTCCTTTTCCTTGCCTTGAAAAACAGCAACTGAGGAAACTAGAGGAAATGAGATTGCTAAAATTGGAAGCTTATCAAAGACCCTTTACCCTCAAAAGATGTTTATTATCCAAAGTCTGCCTGAGGACTCTCCAGCTTCAGAATCAAGAAGACTTACAGTCAGGGGGCTCCAGATGCATTCCCTGCTCTAGGAATCAACTCCTTTGCAGTCGCCTGAGATTGATCTAGGATGACTTTATGACACCAATACTTGGATGTCATTAATAACCAATAATTCTGACATTAAGATCTCTGTGATTTAATGGCTTAAAGATGGATGCACCTTCATACATTTATGTTTGAAAACATCCTCTTTAACCTGAGTTCATGTTTACAAGATATTTGCAAGCTGAAAGGTATGGCTTCTCCTTTTTACAACTTTTTTATCCTCTCTACAATCACAGTGCTACAAATTGCAAGCTGCTTAGTGCAGTACTATCCTGATGTTGCATTAACTATGAATGCATAATTTCCAGCTAAGAGCTGACTCGCGTCTGCTTTTCAAAATGTCTTGTGAATTAATTCCTCATTTGTGATCCAGGGATGTGTTTAGACAGTGGCCAGTGACAAATAAGCGATTAATATTCCTTAAGTATCAGTATAGTGGTCACAATCTTGGCTGAGATGCTGGAGAACAGACCAGAACCACCACTGCTAAAAGCACGGCTAGTTACAGCATAAGCAACTGAGTCAAGAATCAGTGGTCAGAGCTGGGAGAGACTCCCATCTTCAGGAGGTCTAGAACTAGATCTAGTACTAACACACACAGTTGACAGATTACATTCCCCAAGTTCTCAAGATCACCTAGTTATCGTTCTAGAGTGGAGACACAGTGACCACTAGGGCAGAATGGGTTATTTGTTCATTGGAGAACTTTCTCTAACTGTTGGCAAAAAAAAGTGTAACTCTACAATTCTCAAACCAACAGACTGGGTTCTTCTTCTGGAGGAAAAAGCAGGAAGAATCCTATGTTAGTCTTCTCATTTACTAAGTTACAGTTAGTAGTAGTAACTACTGTCAACCTGTGTTAGCACCCCCAAATGCCAGGTGTGCTGTCCAAATGCACTGTAGGGCACTTCCCACGCTGTAGGCGACTGCCTTCCTATGCTCTGACATCCAGTCTCAGTTTCTAAATAATGCATTCTTTCATTTCTAGCATCCTGGGAAGTATCTTTGCTTTCTTGCGTACTTGTCCTCCTGGTTATGTGATTGTCTTTCAATATGCACACTGTTGTAAATCACATGAGTGTATGCAGAAAGAGAGCATGTAGACTCTAGCTAGTACAAGATCCCCATCCAGTTTTAGGCAGACAAATGCATGGCAGCTCTGCTTTAAGACTGTTTATTCGCTGTCCACTTCCAACACCTGTTAGAATACGCAAGGCAGTGAAGTATCTCATGCCCCAGCAATATCAAACTCATCTTACAAAATACAACGGCAGTTCTGCAGCTCTGAGAGTGTGCAGGATGCACTTTAAGAGAGCTGAGAACAAATCAATCTTGTTGAGAGCATTTGCCTGCACAAGGTAGCTTCAGAAGAAATACGGTGAATCCAGAGTCTGACCAGAATTAGAAAATGCTGCAAAATCTTCCCCTCAATAAAAGTCTTTCAATAACCAGCAACCTCCTAGGAGGTTGAAATGCTGAAATACTCCACCAAAATGCTTCTTTTTTACTTGAACTCTTTCTAATCTTCACAGCTACTCATTTAAAAAGCAGCAAAAATCCCTACCATGGGCCAAAAAGTGTATTCTAAGGGGATGAGGTTGTAGAAGAGAAACAAATATGCCATGATGATAGGTGTATTAAAAAACTCTAAAACAGATGGCTATTTATTATTTTAAGGTCAGGCTGGATTGGGCTTTGAGCAACCTCATCTAGGGAGAGACATCCCTGCCCATGGCAGTGGGGCTGGACTAGATGATCTTTAAAGGTCCCTTCCAACCCAAACCATCCTATGATTCTGAAAACTGAAAAGCCTGAAAAAGGAGTATTTTCCTCTTATAAATAAAAAATAAGCAGCTGCCCATCCATACAAAGAAAACTCCTTGTACTCCCATCCCTCTCCATGGAAGGGCAAAGATTCATCTATAACTCATTTACTGATATGAGGAGATAACGATAAATTTAATTTTGTCAAGTAGGCTCAAGGACAGATTGAGTCAAGTTTGATTGAGATACAAGTCAGATTGAAGTGAGATTTCCTTTTGTGGAGAAAAGAGCAAGCACAGTCATGCAGGATGCGGACAAAAGTGGGGAGCTGAAGTTAACATAGCTGCAAAGCAAAAGTGGTATGAGATAAGAAAGTAGGCTGAGTAGGGGAGAGAAAAAGGAGGGCTAGTTTAGCTGGAAAAGTGGAGGAAATATCCCTTTTCTTAAACCTTTGAAGTCCTCAGATGAGATCGGTATAATTGCAGTAGACAAGAATGCTTTATACTTGGAGGTGAAAAACAAATAATTTTTTTCTAGACTCTCTCAAAAATGTCAGTAGTGATACACTGCACTCTGAGGAAGAAACAGATATCCTGACTTTGAAGGTCTAGAACTGATCCATGAAACACAAAGTGTTGCTCAAAGGATGTAGACATCAGGGTGACACATCGTAAGGAATGGGATGCCATCACGCAACTTTGTTGTATGGTGTACTCTCTAGATATGTCCCGTTACCATGAATTCTGTGGATTACGGTTTTTAAAAATGTGAACCTCAGCAAATCAAGAAAAACAGGATTTTTACTGTTATGCTGGAACCCAGAACTGTCAGAAAGCTGTAAGCATGCCCGTCTGATAGGTGAATCTGCCTGCCAAAAGAGCTGAACACTTCTTCCAAAACTCAGCACTGCCTGAGTGGGAGTTGGACAGTTGCTTATACAATTTTAATAGCTTGAAACAGTGCTTATGTTTAAAAGCAGGAGCAGGTTGTTTACAGTACAGACAAATTTTCAAGGTGAGGAAGAAGAGAAATCACAGAAGGTATTTTTACTGGGTGCTTAGAGATGTGCACAGGACAGTATGGCAGTTGAGAGAAAAGGAAAAGGTGTCTGCCAACGAGCTCTTCCCTTTCTTACTTTGCCTCTGTTCCTTTCGTATATTCCTCTTGTCTCTTATACAACTTCTACTGTAATTATTAATTCTCTCTATCTCTGTCACTTAGATCTTTGTCCCCCATTTGACATCCTTTGTTCTCTCAGCCCCTGATATTCTCCCGCAATCCAATGCTCAGCTACAGAGTGTAAACGCTGACCCGTGGCTTGGGCCCTCAGCTGCCCGAGTGCAGTTTAGCGACCCTCCAAAGGTGGGTCTGCCAAAATGCTGTTGTTCTCTAGAAAGATGGCTGGAGCAAACACATTGGCTTCTCACTCCCTTGTAGTAGACAGTCCAGCATGCTATGCCACAACGGATCACACAACTGCTTTGTAAAGTGGGGTGTCACTGAATGACTACACGCTTGTCCCACCTGCCAGGATTAGCATCAGCTCAGCTGGCTTTCTGCTCCTAACCCAGCTAGCTCTAAGCAGGGCAGACTGTACACAAAGAACGTAAACCAAAGAGAGATTCTCGTTTTTAAAAATTGTTTTTAAAAAACGTGAGAACTTCAAGCATGCATGGAAGTCTCTCAAAATACTGCAGAGATAGTCAGTGACATAGGTTCCGCGAGATCAGTCAATAAATCAGTACGGGTACTGGGACTGTGCTGAATCAGTGTATACCAGCTACCTGGGGACAGTGAGACACAAACATATACTCTTTTAAAAAGGAATGTTATAGGCAGGGGAGGGCTGGGAGAAAAATCTGCCCAATCCATCTCCCAAAAAATAACAGCTGGCTCCAAGTTGAACCCTCAGACATTAGCAGGAGGCCCTAAGGTGCTGAAAAGGCCCTCACTAGAGGTTCTCCACCTTTTCCACACTAAGGCCCATTTTGCCTTTTCTAGGAGTTTCTACTTATTTTTAGGGATATGGGAAAGGCAAGTCAGTAACCACCTGGTTATTCCTGTTCGTTGCTTCTGGATGAGGAGTCTGCAACAGGGAGGACCACCCTGTCCCCAGGAACGTGGGCAGTGCGCAGCACCATCCTGCATTATTTTAAGTGCTATGTTTGAATCTGTGATAATGTGCAAACTACTTCTCATTTCCACATCTCAAAGAAGGAAAGAAAAGAACAAGGCAGAGCTCCCAGTTGCATAAATAATTTTCTCTTGCCAAGGAATCTTCTCTGGGCAAGCATCCTGTGTTTTTATCCTGGAGAGCAGCATCCTCTCCTCAGAAAGCAGGTATCTTTAACTTAGTTTCCCACTACATTCTGGAAATTGCATCAGGAGGGAGAGAAGAGAAATTATGTGAGGGTTAAAAGATCCTATTTTTCAAAGCATAAATTCTTGCAATGTCTATGCTAAGGGTGCACTTCTGATATGCTCATTTTGCTAACATGGGCGGCCACCCCTCAAGAGTTACCGTCTAATCTCACATGACCCTGAGTCACTATGGGGCAATGGGTTCACATCTAGGGTGTGTAGCTGTCATATGGGGAGATTTTTTAACAAGCAATTTGAAGTAAATATTTTTCAAGATTGAAAAAAAATACATTCTAGTGGATTTATGTCAACTTTACAATATAGTTGAAGCAAAGAAAGGTTTTCAAGCAACAGTAGATGAAGTATACTTTTGACAGAGATACCAGGGCTCTCTACAGTGATTGAAAAAGCATGCACTATACATGGCAGATAAACATGGCTAGAGCGTACTGGGTTGTTAAAGCTGAATTACAACTTCTATCGTGATCCTCACTTAACCTCTCCAGTTGCTAATTTTTTCATACACTGTCCCAGAAC
>NW_010556966.1:1045-19686 GCF_000687285.1 Phaethon lepturus | reverse complement strand
GAAAGAACTGTAAACAGAATTGATGCGCTCGTGTGAGAACAAAACAAGCTTACCATTCCTCATTGGTTCCAGTGGGGTTTTTGAGCCTGAAACACTCCCACTTGGCTCAGCTATTTTTGTATTTAAACTTGAATGGTTTTGAGTCAAAAACAAAGAACAGCTGTTCAGCAATTTTAAAGCTAGAAGTATTTAACATTTTTCCCTTGATGTGCACGATTTGATTCACTGCCCTGGTGTATTGATATTACTGGAGGGGCTTTGCACATGATTTAGAAGACAGATCAGCAATGCAGGACACCCAAGATGGCAAGTGGGCAGCCAGCATGCTGTTGGGCTGGTGCAGGGCCAGGAGCCGCAGCTTCTTTAGAGAGGCATTTGTGAGAGGCAGTAGCCGTCAGCTCCTGGTTCACAGTTCTGAGCCCAGCAAGAGCTGCTGCCTTCCAGAGAGGCAAAGAACCTCCCATCAGCCAGCCAGCTGCAGGACCTTGTTTCCTTCAGAGGCAGGATCGCCTGGTTCCAGCCAAGTTTCTGCAGGAATACATAACCTCTTTTTGAGGAGAGAACAATGAAGCACCTCCAGACCAGCAGTGTAGCCCTTTTTATCCTGAACCGCAGGAGCACCTCTCCTCATTATTGTCACTTAGATGTGCAAAGCTACTTTTCGGCTCCAGGCTTGCCGAAAAAAAAATTAAATAAAAGCATACACGTATTCTGAAATTCAAAAACTCTTCAAGACAGGAAAATATTTGCTGGTTTACTATCACTTATTTTATTAGTTGGACATTTTTTACTCTAGTCAACTATTTTATTTATTGGAGAAAGTGTCAAATGTATTTTTTTTATTAAAGCCTGTAATTAAGCACAGTCAGGAGTCATTAGCTTATGCAACAAGCCTGCTGCTTCCTATTAACTAATAGCAACTACCAAAACAAGGCTGGGTTTATGGATTGGGCCTAGCTCTAACTGTAAAAGTATCTTGGAGGGCAAAGGCACACACTGTACTTAGAAATTGCACCTTCATGTTATAGAATGAGCCGGCCATGTGCGCTCGCAGCCCAGAAGGCCAACCGTGTCCTGGGCTGCCCCCAAAGCCGCGTGGCCAGCAGGGCCAGGGAGGGGGTTCTGCCCCTCTGCCCCGCTCTGGGGAGACCCCCCTGCAGGGCTGCGTCCAGCTCTGGAGCCCTCGGCACAGGAGAGACACGGACCTGCGGCAGCGGGGACAGAGGAGGCCCCAGCAACGCTCCGAGGGCTGGAACAGCTCTGCTGGGAGGACAGGCTGGGAGAGCTGGGGGGGCTCAGCCTGGAGCAGAGAAGGCTCCAGGGAGACCTTATTGCAGCTGCCAGGACTTCAGGAGGGCTTGTAAGAAAGATGGGGACAGACTTTTTAGCGGGTCCTGTTGCAATAGGACAAGGGGTAATGGTTTTAAACTAAAAAAGGGCAGATTTAGACTAGACCTAAGGAAGAAATGTTTCACACTGAGGGTGGTGAAACCCTGGCCCAGGTTGCCCAGAGAGGTGGTAGATGCCTCATCCCTGGAAACATTCCAGGTCAGGCTGGACGGGGCTCTGAGCAACCTGATCCGGTTGAAGATGTCCTTGCTCATTGCAGGAGGGTTGGACTATATGACCTTTAAAGGTCTCTTCCAACCCAAACCATTCCATAATTCTATGAGCCTATGAATGCTGTACTTGGCAATTAGTTCCTTCCAAGCTGGAGTTGAAAATTGCCCCTTTCCAAATACCAAAATTAAGAAAGGATTGAACTGTCACTTTTTGCATAAAAATGGGCTTTGAAGATTGATTATGCCATGAGTCACCTTTTATCTTGAGATCAGCCATTTAAATCTGATGCAGGTTGCACTTTTTTGCTAGCATGTTTTATCTAGGTGGAAAAGAGACCGGATATTGTGGTGTGGGGTGTTTCTGAATCAGTGAATTCTGCCTTTTCTATCTAACCAGTGTTAAACTGCAAGTGTCATTGGAGAAAAAGAGGAGGGTATAAAGGCAGCAGAAATGGTAACTCTCCAGAATCAACAAAATAGTCTTAAGACCGCACCTTCATCTGAGATAGACAAATCTTAAAAAATACCTTTGTTGCACCAGCAAAAAAAAGCCATAAGAAAATGTTTGGGCACTGTTCATGTCACACCATATTATGTTGGCATTTCCATTTGACACGTAGACTTGTCAGTTTTGAGCGTAGCTGTGAGCTACAGATGCTTTTAAAATAAGGGATAGAGGAAAATAGATTCCCATTCAAAGTAGAACCTGTGCTGAATTCCAGGTCTAAGAAAGTCTGAGATTTACTGGTCATACAGATGATTTTCCAGCTGCATTAACACTGAGGGAGGGAGAGAACATACTGAGATGTCCTCTGGCCTTTGTATTTCAAGCTGGTTTTGAAATCTCCGAGCAGAAATACTTCCTCTGTTTCTAGAGACCAGCTGTTCAACAAGAGGTGGGAAATGGAGAAAGTAACAGACAAGCAGCTTTGAAATCTGCTCATATTGGCATTGGCTGAATTGTATTAACTCATCCCTTGGCTGACAGCATGTAAAATATAAGACAATTCACAGAGGATTTTCCCACCTGTGCATTTGTAAGTACTTAGAAGAAAATTGGTTATAGTCCCTTTTTGCTGTCTCTCCAATGCTAGACGTTAAACCAAATGTGACTGGCGAGGGGCATCCTTCACTGAGTAACAGGCTTGCAGTGGCTGTGGCTCACCATGTGTGCCACCTTTTGTTGGTTATCATCTCCTTCAGGAGCCAACACTGACATTGCGGAAAGGTGACTGAACTGAGGCCAGACTAAATAGGAAGGCAAGGCGCAGGCACTGAGAGGCCAGGCACAGCTGCTCACACAACAGTTTTTCCATCCCCCCCGTGCTGTCCCGCTGAGGAGCATCTTGAGACAACCATCACATCAAAATCCTCCAGCCTCCCTCAGAGGCTTCTCTACTCATGACAAACCCAGGCTAGCCTAGAAATCTTCCTCCATATGTGCTTTTACATGGCCTCATTGCTATGTATGTTTTAGTACTTTGCATTCATGTGCTGGGCTAACATCATGTATAATTTTCATATAAGCATTTTTGTTCCTCTTCTACTCTTATGAGGGAGAATGTGATGTTTGGGGAGCTTTTTTAGTTAAGTGTATGATGCTTCTGTGTGAGACACAGCAGGCCAAAAACTTGCTCTTCCATTTGGAGGGATGAATAATAATCTAAGATGATATTTAATATCTAGAAGAGTTGTGTCTTCAGTCTGAGAGCTGTTCTTCAAAAGTGCATCTACGCTGGCAGTTGTAACTGAGACGAAGGATCTCAACCACGTAAGCAACCTTCCCTGCATCTGCATCTTGCTTGTCAGCACCAGCTTCCACATTGTTCTCCCTAATCCTCCACCCAGCCCTGCCTATGAATTGACTTTCTCCATTAAGTCTTATCTCTCATTGCGGACAGCAAAGACAGGAGGTATAGCGTCATGGGGGATTGCCGCTCACCGCTACCCATATTTGCAAGCTGCAGCAGCCAGATGAACTAAGTATATCACATAACTTCAGAAAAGCTTCTAGACTCAGACTGGATGAGTGCTGAGGCTTGTACTTAGGGCATTTCTTCATAGGCATCTACTCAGTTGGGGCTTGAAAGTGACCCTAAAGTTTTCTGTAATTATCAGACACATTCTTATCCTTTCTGTACATCTATTCTCCAGCTGGCAAATGGGGATAACTGAAGTTCTCCACTCTCTCAAGTTGAAAGGCTTTATTTACCCTTGTGGTAAAAAGCTTCACAGTGCCTCAGGAACAGTACTGTTACTCCAGCCAACATCCCAGAGCAGCATCATTTACAGTTTCCAGGCCAGGCCATGGAGCAGCTGAGAAATCATGACTGAGACCCTGAGTTTGAGTATGGGAAGCCAGTGTAGAGAGCAGGAATCAGTTTGATATGCATGTGGGTGTTTTGAGTTATTAAGGACAGAACACTGCAGTGTCGAGATTCCTGAGCACTTGTGGCATTGTGCCAAGCATACAGTACCCCTGCAGATCTGAGAGCAGGTTATATTTCCGAATGCTTTCCTCCACCTCCAGATCTCTTTACCAGCCAAAATGGAAAATGGGTGTCTCTGGGCATCTTTCCAGACGATTCTGAACTGATGCAGTCATGCAGCAAAACTCAGCTGGTACATTGATGTCCTTTTCACCTTGGTATTTGCACTGCATAAAGTATTTGCCCTACCTTTGCCACTCCTTTGGATGCCCACTGGCCTTTTGTCTAGTTACCAAAGCAGGAAGTAGCTAAGCAGGAACAAAACTGAGTTAAAGTCTGACAGATCAGTAGTATCTGTCAGATACTATTGGCTCAGGCTTCTTAACAATCATTACTGTTAATAAAGGTGTTAAGCTCTATAGGTAAGTGTCCCTTCTGAAGTTACACCACTGAGCTGAAATTTAACGCTTCTTTGCATTTCCAAAAGTCAATCAGTCTGTCATTGAAACAATGGAATAAAATCACCAGTCCTTGATCTATTCCTGTTTCTATTTAAAGGTGATAACAGTTGATTTCATGTAAGATTCATCAGCATTCCTTAGTCAGCATGATTGTTCTGGACTTTGTGGCATTCCGACAAATTGAGCAAGGTTATTTTGGAGCTTAGAGATAGGATGGATGGAAAGGGAAAGTAGACAATGTGCTGCCACCTTTTGGTCATAGAAATGAGAACAGGTATTATCTGGAAACATCTATCTAGTGGAAATTAAAAGACATCTATGCTTGTTTTCTGTCATAAATCAATCTGAAAGTCCATATAGTGTGACATGCATACCTTCATGTTCTAAACTGTTACTGTAAGGTTTGCTCACATATTTCACATTTGTTTACTCTTGTTTGGACTGATTAAAAATTATCAATCGTTAATTCATAACTTCTCTCATTTAAAACATATAGAGTTGAGTTCATTCGCCTAAAACTAAGGTTTTACATTACTAAACTGATTTGAGGAACATAGCTGCAGAAATAGAAGGTACAAGATCTCATGAACTAGTAGCTTGTAAAAGTAAGTTACTGCATGTCGTAACTCCCCTTTGGCTATTTACATGGACACACATAGTTAAAGCAGCCTGATGCTTTCATTACTGGGTTCATTATCAGCATGATCAGCATGTTACAACTTTTAACCTTAACTGTTTGAGACAGATTTTCTGTGCTGGCTGACTGCTGAAGACCTGAAGGGTATTTTGTTTGCTTGTTTATTAAAACATTGGTTTAGCATCTATGAGAATAGAAGATGGAAGAATGCCCATCTTAATAAAAGAAATGCGAGATTGTTCTGTTAAAATTTATGTACCTTCTCGTTTGATTGCAGAGCCTTGAAATTTAACAGAGGAGCTATCTGTATCAGGGATGTGCTTCTCTCTGCTCCTACGAGTCACTGCACAAATTTGGACCAAACAATAAGTCTTTGAAAATCTCTGTTCAAATATGTTCTGTAAAGACTTATGGGAGCTTGTGAGTTCAAGTCCATGAATGTTCTGACACTCTCAGCTCCCATGTGCCCAGAGGCTCTTTACATTTACTGTGCATAGAGATTCACTGAGCATGCCCCATCCCGGAGCACAAAAATCCATCAAACACTCGATCTTCTGTTTCTCAATGCTGGCACTGTGTTCTCAGTCTCTTCTGCTGGCATATAGGTAATGTAAAGAGGGATACTGTCTGCCTGTACTGCAGAAGGGACAGGAATTCTTCAAGCACCATGGAAGCAGCATTGGTAGGTCTGTACTGCCCTATACCAGTGACACGTTGGTCCTTGAGACCTGAAGCCCTTGGCAGTCTGCAAGATCTAGCTCTAGGAGTACTTAACAGTTTGCTGAGGGTCCCTCAGGTGGAACACCAGGACAATATACCCTAAGGATGTCTGGCTGTGAGATCACCTTACAGGATACTGCTCATGCAACCTGTACAGACTGCACTTCGGTGCACCTCCCACCTGGAGTAGCCCCAGTCACTCAACCATGAGCAAAGCTGTGCAGCAGACCTGAACTAGGCCCTTATGCCACATCATGCCGTTGTTACACTTTACACATGAGTGCTTATGCAAAATGTCCCTGTCTCAGGAAAGAGTTGCAGACCTTTCATATACTAACAGTGCCACCCTCCGCTGTCTGCTGCATCACACTTCAAAAGCTGGGAGTTAGAGAGCACTGTTGTACCTTGAGGAGTTTTAGTCTCTCCTGCTATTTGGAATAGTATACAGAGGACCACAGACATGAGAAAACCACTAGGAATTATCTTGTTTATGCACTGATCACTCACTGACAGTCTCAGCAGAGGCACTCAACAGCTTCACAGACACTGTCATACAAAGATCAAGAAGCTAAAGGAGACCTACAAGAAGACTCTTGGTAGGAATTTTGAGGCAAAACAACCCCCACCTATGTGTTACCACTTCTTCAGGGGGTTAAGCTCCATCATCCATCAGGAAAAGGAAGGGAGGAACTGATTTTATCTTGCTCTTTTTAAGGAGGGAAGTGGTGCATTGATTTGCAGTGCAGTGTCATGCTTAACCTCTCAGGGTTGAGGGTATCCTGTTATCTTTCACAGGTCAGGATCATGCCATTAGCAATCTGGGTCAGTGGTGGGAAACAGCAAGGCACATCCTTCCAGATGTAAATGAGGCCTCCTTTTCCTACCAGTAAATCTCCCTAAGCCTCTTGGCAAACAGAATTCCTTCTCTCCATCCTAGCACTCATCTTTCACGCACCTCATGAACTGTTTTTTACTCATCTTCCAAGGGTAGGATTTTTAACCATTTACCCTACATGCTCAGCACCAGCACAGACACGAAGTTGTCCAAAGCAGTGACTGAAGCCACATCAGGTTAGAGTGGCAGGGAAATACCTGGAATATCAGGCCTGCTAGAAATACTCACAGGGATGGGCTTTTTTGTTTTCTACTCTCTACCTCCGCAAATTGTCTGTCATTTTTAGGGAAGCATATCTAGCTTGTTGGTATAGAGCTGTATATAGCTATTCGATGCACAGAATGGACTGTGGTATGGAGATGAGTCAGGATTGTGTAACGAATCAGACCTTGTCCAAAGGATCCTGGCTCTTCTGTTGCAGAAGGCGAACACAATGACTGCAGGAAGAAAAAAAAGTGGTTGCTGGCTAAGGTGCTTGTACGCTGCTCAGAAGGACTGGATTCTATTTCTGTCTTTCGCACAGACTACTAAATTAGCCACTTAAAACCCCATTTTTCATGGGTGGCAATGAACTGGGTACAGGGTTTTGCTGAAAGCCTAAAGTCTAATCTTATGCTTTTAGGGCTAAAAATGTAGCTGCAATATAATGTAACTAGCTGTAAAACTATCTTTTCCTTACTTTATGAGGATATTATCAAAATACATTGACTTCTATTTGTGAAACTCTCATCTCCCACACTGTTGCATATCACTGAAAAGTCCGTAACAAAATTACTCTGTCTTCAGAACAGGATTTGAACAGTAAGTTCAAGTCCCACATTAAGCATCAAAAAAAGAAAAAAATATTGAATAGTTGCTCATTAAGTGACTACCATCCTTTCTGTGCACTGAATGGGCTCAAGTCATTAATGACTACCTTGCAAACACAAGGGGAGGCAAATTAAAATTCTGCAACGAACACGAATTCTGGCATTCTCTAACTTCAGAATGCTCAATTTTGAAGCCTTAAAAGCTTTCATATGATTTTTTGTGCAAAATTTAAAGATACATTATGTAAAACATAAGCATTAAGAACCATAAAAGGAAATCCCTGTAGACAAAAAGTGCATTAAGACTGATATTTCTGAGACTTTAACCTTGATTATTATGGATTAGTTTAAACCTATACATTATCAGAGCAAGCTTTATCATAATATTAGAATTGTAAAAGGGTCCACCGAGTTTTGAACTAGTTGAACTAAGCTACTGTCAAACAGTAATGAGGCAGTGCAACTCTGTGTATAAACAGAATTAAGATATTAATATGAAAGACATTTAAAGAGACAGGGAAAGTGCAAGTACTCTTTGCTATGTAAAAACCTGGCTGGATGGCCAGGCCCAAAGAGCTGTGGTGAGTGGAGTTAAATCCAGTTGGTGCCGTCACAAGTGGTGTTCCCCAATGCTCAGTATTGGGGCCAGTTCTCTTTAATATATTTATCAATGATCTGGATGAGGGGATTGAGTGCACCCTCAGTAAGTTTGCAGATGACACCAAGTTGGGTGGGAGTGTTGGTCTGCTTGAGGGTAGGAAGGCTGTACAGAGGGATCTGGACAGGCTGGATCGATGGGCTGAGGCAAATTGTATGAGGTTCAGCAAGGCCAAGTGCCAGGTCCTGCACTTCAGTCACAACAACCCCATGCAACGCTACAGGCTTGGGGAAGACTGGCTGGAAAACTGCATGGTGGAAAAGGACCTGGGGGTATTGGTCAACAGCTGGCTGAACATGAGCCAGCAGTGTGCCCAGGTGGCCATGAAGGCCAAGAGCATCCTGGCTTGTATCACAAATAGCGTGGCCAGCAGCAGTAGGGAAGTGATCGTCCCTCTGTACTCAGCCCTGGTGAGGCTGCACCTCGAATATTGTGCTCAGTTTTGGGCCTCTCACTACAAGAAAGACATTGAGGCACTGGAGCGTGTCCAAAGAAGAGCAACGAAACTGGTGAAGAGTCTAGAGCACAAGTCTGATGAGGAGCAGCTGTGGGAACTAGGATTATTTAGTCTGGAGAAGAGGAGGCTGAGGGAAGACCTTTTATTGCTCTCTACAACTACTTGAAAGGAGGTCGTTCTGAGGTGGGTGTCAATCTCTTCTCCTAAGTAATAAGCAATACAACGAGAGGAAATGGCCTCAAGTTGCATCAGGGGAGGTTTAGACTGGATATTAGGAAACGTTTCTTCACTGAAAGGGTTGTCAAGCATTGGAACAGGCTGCCCAGGGAAGTGATTGAGTCACCATCCCTGCGGGTATTTAAAAGACATATAGATGTGGTGCTTAGGGACATGGTTTAGTGGTGGACTTGGCAGTGCTAGATTAAAGGATGGACATGATTCGAGGATTCTATGAAATTAATATAAAGCGTTTTGCTGTTTTAGCTAATTATTTCATTTGGAACACTACCCTGGTGAAATTACACCCGTAGCTAACACATTTGAGCATCTGTGTCCCATGCTTCAGTGCATAAAGTTGACACATTTGGTCCTGGGTATGTGGCATTGCAGTGGATTGGTCTTTAAGCTCCTTCTCTGTATTCATCAGGATATGGGTTGTTTGAGCTGTCAGTAACAGATCCTTCCTCTTAAATTCAAGGTGTAGGAGGCAAAACACAATCTCAAAACATCAGCCAAGATGACAGGATCGCACTTGTAAATCAGCTATTAGAACACTAAGGATTTTCATGTTTATGGTTTTACACAGAAGACCTCTCTCTATACTCACCTTCATCTGTCCTTGCACCTCACATAGCTGCCAGAAATATGTTTTCCAAAGACCTTTAACTGAATTTATTCAAAGATGCAACAATCCTCTCATCTCTGCACGTGTGACTGAACTGCCCTCCTCTGAGCTTCCTCCCTGGATTCCTACAAGCTCTTCTGAAAACCTGGTTCTGGAATCGATTTTGTAAAGGTTTGTATGTGAATCATCAGGACCTTCAGCATTTCATCTGTGAACATTTTAACAGTGAAAAGGCAAACAGCAAATGACAGTAAAACAAAAAAAACTTAAATCCACCATTGTTTTTGTGTGCACCACCACCCCATGCTTGGCTAGGATCAGCTTTCCCTTTGCTTGCTCATTCCCTGTTCTGCATTTTCCTGCCATGTTGTCAAATGTGCAAAGAACTGGTTTATCCCTGCCCCACGAGCATCAGCATTTTACCACGTTATTCCTCCAACTATCATGGAAAGGTTCTGTGTAGCCTGCAGGTTAGGACTGTGATATTTCTATTTAAGTTTCAAGGTTTGCATTTTAAGTGCTAGGATTAAACAGAGATCTTTACAAGGTATCTGGCAGCTTTGCATTTGGCAGTTTGCAAAGAAGCTGGGTACCTTGTTCAACGGTGGGTTACTTTCCTTGTTCTATATCACTTGATATGTAATTAAGATACGATTGCACTACCGGGCTTTCCACGTGTCAGTGTACAATCTATTCCATCTAGTCACAGTAAATTATACGCTCATCATTATCCTGTGAAACAGCATAGTACCAGTGACTCAATTATACCTGACAGTCAGACTGCTCCGTGTTCAGTGTCTTTCTGTTATGCCTGATCTTCTTGCCATTAAACTCAATGATGGTCTCCTATTGATTCAAAAAAAGGAGAATTTGAAGAGATTTTAAGAAATAATGTGAAAATTACTATCATTAACTTTTTCCAAAACATTTACAGAAATAACAATTTTTTTTTTTAATTACTGGGGTTTTTTAATTTCCTCCTTCTTTTCTCTTCTGTCTTTTGTTCTTCTCACTCCTCTCCTCCATCAGTTTGAAAACCTAAGTCCATAATGTCACCTTTGAAAAGGGCTTTGAGAGCTGCAGATCAAAAACTCTTCTATGTAAGTGTCAATACAATCCATTTCAAAACATCTTTCTTCAAGCTAATTTACATCACCCAAGAGTAAAAAAGGGATTAAGAGATTAAGATGGATTTAAACAACCCCCTCATTAATACAACTGAAAATTGGGAAGAGTACAACTTTATTTTTAATTCCAGCTTTCTCTTTCTTGGTTTAGCCCAGTTAAATTTCAGAAGGGGAAAAATGTAGAGTAAAAAAAAAAATCACTCAATTCTCCACCATCTGATTGGTTAAAGACCTGCCTCATCTAGTTTTCTTACCTGGCCCTAAGCGTATAATTTCATCTATCTTAGATCGTAGCTGCCTCTTTATTAAACAGGGCAACATGTGTACGAATCTCATAAAACTGTGAGAAACCTTTTTATCAGGGATTGAGTCAGTAAAATCCAATAGCAAGTAGAACCATACCAACAGATACAAATAGTACATGTAAACCAAACATATGCCTTCTGAAGCTCCCTGTAAATGTGTCCATCTGGACATCACCTCCGTTACTAGACTACAACAAAAGTCTTGCTAAAGTTCTAATAATAATTTTAAAAAGCAAGAAAAATCTCAGCACATCAGAGTGAAACAAATATTATGAATTCAACATCTATGGCAAAGTCAAATTGTTTAAAAAGTTAATTTACTGGATCTATAATGGACATACAATATCAGTTTGTACCGAGAGTAGCAATGTCTCAATAATTCATAAACAATCACATACTAAATACTCTAAGTTTGCCTGTAAAAATTGCGACCTTGTAAGTTATTATTACAGTTCTGGAGAAAATCCAGCCATGCTGAGAAATAAAGGTAATATGTTTTATTAGACGAAATCAGACCAAATATAAGGACTGTAAGTCTGAAAGCTTGTTTAATTTTTCCAATTATATCTGATAAAATATAATGATGTCTTCCTACAAGCCAAACCTTTCTTATAGACTACAAAAGTATTACTTCAAAAGTAAAGCATTTACAAGAAACACTTTACTATGGTTGATAAATATTAACAAACAAATCGATATATGAAGTGACATAATAAAACATGTCCATTTGGAACCTTTCCTTCACCAATAAAGACTAAGATAACTTATAACTGAAAAAGATTAGAAGACATAATAATTTTCACTGTTCTCTACATAGCTCTAAAACTGTGTAAAGCTAGTAATTTTCCCTTGCTTATTTGGATTTTTCTCATAGCAATGAAAAGAACAGAAACAAAAAACCCCTTTAAAGAGTCATTCTAAAAATATAAAAATGGGTGGAGAAAATTCACTGGCATGAAAAAGCTTGAAAAGCTTTTTGTTCATTTTATCTTTAAGTGACTATAGTTCAAGTTCACAGTATCCCTTCAATTATAAGAAATGTTTTGATTTCAGCCAGACTCTTCAGTTATGCATATCTTGTCATGCTCTTTGGAGGTCTCTGCAATTGTTTCCACTATAATCTCTGTTTTTCAAAAAGACTCCAGATCTCAAAGCAGTATCTGAACTAAAGCTAGAGACTTTCGTTGCCAGGCACTAACCGACATATTCAGACAAGCTGGAAAATGCATAAGCATTTGAAATTTATTGTAGGTGAATTTATATACTTCTATGATTAATGACTTGCATCAAATGATATTTTTGGGTCTGTGTGAATCCTCTGGCTTTATATGCACTACTATTAGAACTTCTTTAGAAAAAGTATTACTCAAACAACACCCACTAGCCCAAGCATGTCTTACTGACACACTATCCTGAAGCCATCGTTCTGCAACTGTTAAGTAGTTCCACTGATAAAAAAACATGATTTTGCTGGCTACCCGGATTGTCCTTTCTATCACACTTACCGGTTGCCTCTACAGCCTGAACTACTGGTGTTCCAGCTTCTGACGCATTCCCATTCCAGCAGACCTGTGTCTGTATAGCCAAGTATCAAACGTCAGTGTGGTCTGGTACTCAGCTCCTGATTTCATTGTCCTCGGAAAAGGAGTACATGCTGTCCCACTGGAATTCTGCCCAACAAGCTGCACAAATACAGAAGCAAATATCAACAAATGAAGGAAACAACCGAAACATAACCAAATACTGCCATAAGGAATCTCTCTTTTAATTATAAGAGTAAGAAATACATCAGCAGTAACTCTGGAAAGCTCACTGGGTCAGCAGCCACCATTAAAAGCAGGAAATTTTGCCTGTAGGAGTTAGCAGCTTGTAAATTCAAGTACTTATATCTTGTGTCGCTACCAATATTGATACTGACCAGGAATCAGAGCAAGCAGAGACGGACTGTGAAATCCAGGTTCTCCACTGACTCATAAATATGGAGACAGTTTCAGGCCCAAATACCTACATCTCATAAATCATAACTAGAACATCCACCTGTATCACATACAGGGTCTCTCAAACAGTGGAATAAGGTATGTACAATACAATACAACTTTATGGTAAGTCTTAGGTACCATTACTCCTGTCTGGGTATTTTAGTCTGTCCTTTCTATGCCTCCTGGGCTTTTAAATCTTCTCCAAGTGCTCAGTGTGGGCTCTGTGCCAAAAAAAAATTTACAAATTTTCAGTTCTCTTCTACTTTAATTTATACAGTGACAGAAAAAATAGGGGTTTTGAGACAGCATGGGCTAGTCCCCAGTCTGTCAGATGGTTTGAAAATTGGCTGGACCACTGGTAAAGACATATGGTTGACATGTAGCTAGTGAAGAACAGAGTGTTCAGCATCTTGATCAGAGGCCCAGATGATGACACAGAATGCACCTTGATCAAATTTATGAACGCCAAATTAAGGAGTGGCTGACATGAGGACTGGCAGAACTTAATCCAGAGAGATCTTGATAAATTTGAGGATTATGCCAACAGATACCTCAAGCTCAATAGAGCAGAATAACCCCAAGCATCAGGACTGGCTGAGCATCAGCCCACAAAAAGGACCAGGGAATCATGGTGATATCAGGCTGAGCATGAGCCCATTTAAGCCAACAGTGCACTCTCACTGCAAATAAAGCAAACTGCATGCTGGACTCCATCGAGAGAAGTGTGGCAGGGAAGGTATTATCCCACAGTTATTACAAGAAAAATTAGGAGCAAAAAATTTCACAGAGGCTGACAAATTCTACTTTAAGTGCTTATCCAGTATACATAGAGAAAGAGCACCTTTTCATAAAAATGAGCATAATCTAGCAGGGAAATTAGAAGGTAGCAATCCTTGCCAGAGCAGTGGGTTTCTCGAACAGTTTTCTGCCTTCAGTAGCAGGGTAAAACAATCAAGCTAGCTGCAAAATCGAGTTTAATAGTTTATAAAAAGACCGACATAATAATGTTGCATGTGACAGCAAGTGGTGATGTAGGAGGTCTCATCTACTTCTACATTCCTGAATTTTGCATGCAAAGAGAGTGATAAAAAAAGAAAGAAGATAAAGAATAGTTTCTGGAACATAATCAAGAGGGAGAGAAAAGGGGAGAGAAACTCCAGAGTCCCCAGAGGTAATGAAGAGGGAAGCAATCTTCCTTGAAAATCTGGTGACTTTCTTGTCAGAGACCACAACATTGTCTCAATGTGTCCTGATGCCACCTGCCTTTAATAGCCCTCATTTTGGAGCTCAATTTCATTGTGATGGCTGCTAGAAGCAGTAATGCAGGAATACCACGTTTTATACAGCATATGCCATGGGATGTCAAGTAACAGATGATCCTGAATGATTCCCTTGAATCCCTTATCTACAAAACAAGGCCTTTCTAACATTTGGTCATATCATCATAAGCAGAGACGATCTGAGGCACCATGCATGCACAAATATATGACTTTGAAAGAGCATGTTTATTTGTGTGCAGCACTTTGCATTTTAGGTCCTAGTGGTTTTTTAAAACCCCTAACGGTTTTTAACTGCACATCGTTATGCCTGATTAATGATATTTGTACAGCTCACAGTGATTGTGTTCTTGTTTATTAAAAAGTAATTGAGAAGGCAATCGAGCTCTGCATTCACAGTTTTATTTTTTAAATAACTATTTAAATGCCTCCTTTTGCGACAATAATACATTAAAAACTTACTAAAATCAAGAGCGAAAGAAAAACCTACGAAAATCAAGAGTGAAAGAAAAGCAGCAAAGGCAAGTGAGCCGCCCTGCTATGTCAGTGGAAGCAGCAGCAATGGCTGTAGGCAGAGATGTTCAGAAAAAGCTAAAGGAATACTCTTCAGCCAGGGCCACCAGTCCCAAGAACAAACACCCGTTTGATGACCTCTGAGATCAAACGTGGGAAGCAAGTAAGACACTAGTGAAATCTGGAAGTCCCATTAATCACCCCATACACCCTGCTAGCTAGGAGGGCAGCACCAAGCACTGTATACTAATGAAGTCAGGGCAACCCTAACGATGACGCACAACCACCACACTGGTTAGCTGCTGCTGAGGGACACATGGAGATGGGGGAAAGGCGAGTTTCCAAACTGATGGCTGTTTCCTCAAGGATAGGACCTGTCACATAGGTATGCTGCTCTGCCAAGACTTCAAGGAAACTGTTTCATCACTGCTGATAACCTTCAATTTTCAGGCCCCATTAGCCACTCCTAGATGTCAGAGCCCAAGAGTGGCAATGTATCAAATGAAACTGCTCTAGAGCAAGATAGAAGGGAAATGACTGTTTCAAGTTCTACCTCCCACTCTTCACGGGCCTTTATCATCTTAGGTGTGAAGTCACTATACCATTTTGAAGTTTATTTGGGGAAAAAAATAATCACAGAATCATGTGGCAAGTCGTAAGAGGGTGTGATGGCAATGTAAGTATAATCTTGGTCACAGACAGCCAGACAGAGCACCACTGCAATAATTACTGCCCATCATGCTGTGCCAATTCACAAGAGAAGATGTATTCAGGACACTTTTCATAGCTTTTGTCTTTCTTTATCTGTATTTCTGCCAGAATAGCATTACATTGGTTTCAAGAGACTTTGCCTGCCAGGGAGGGTAGCTGGCTGTGTCACAGCTGACACAAGAGGTTACCATGAGTAAGCTTCCCATTTGACTTGAGGAAGTCAGATAATCCAGTTCGGTTTGAGTAAATTCTCAGACAGTGCTTCCTTTCAGATTCCATCACTACAGCAGTTCTAAGATGGGTCAAACTCCCACACAAAATGAAAATGCATAAACTCATAATAAGCAGTATTTTATGAACTGAATCAGTATAAAAATGTATTGACAGGTATTAAAATTGACCATAAATACCATTTTATAAAAACAACTACTGCTTAATGATAATTTAATTGTATATGTAATGAAATGTATTTTCCTTAAAATTATGTGCCCCTTAGACCTACTGACAAACCTCTGTTGCCAGTTACATAAAAGATATTAGCCTGTTACTACTACCAGTTACTCCATTAGTGCCCCCGACAGCTCTAAAGGTTTAACTGCGCAGACAGCTTATGTGTCAACCCAATATCACAGGATAAAATTTGTCATCTTATTGTGCTTCAAAAACCTAGGGAACTGCACTTTGATACTGAAATATTTAATGTACTAAAAAGTTGCAGTGTTTATAACTCCAGTTACAAACATGAAAGTAAAAATAAAACTGCAGAAAAGCTCAGTTATTCAACCTTAATGAAAATGTTGGGGGTGGGGTGGGAGGGTGTATTATATGCTAATACACAACCTCTGTGTATTAATACTGCTTTAATTAATACAATACTACTTTGTCTACCTCCTTGGGCTGGTCCCTGTCACCATGGCATGAATCACAGCCTAAAGCCTTGTTGGCTCAGAAACTGCCATACTTGCCATTGCAGGATGGGATGCCAGTAGGAAGTTAGTGCCACTGCTAATGCTAATGTTGTGTTTATTGCACATGCCTCAGTGCTTCCTAAAACACAGTAAAAGCAGGTTCTTGTTCAGCCAGAGCTCAATGCCAACACCAGTCCGAAACCTCTGTCTATCCGTGTACCGCTCCTTGACTTGAGTGCCCAGTGAGATACCTTGCTGCTTCCCCTGAACAGGGAAAACACCAGGCTCTATCCCTGTAACATTCTTCTGAGCATACACAATTATTCTGGAATGAGTCTGATAGGGAACACAGCACTCTGCTCCCACTAGTGCAGCACTAGATCGCCTTAGCATATATGTATTTTTCAACGAGTAGTGAGACAAACAGCAGGTTTGGAAATTTGTGGAGCACTGGTTTCGGTATGAGATAAAGTCAATTATAAAAAAATTATAAAGTGGATTCAAAGAGATGAATCCTTGCCTATGACTGTTTTTTATTTGAACATTGTCACAACTAGGCAAGTGAATCTAGGGTGTCTCCCCCCAGTCTATCTTGCAGCATGCTCCAGCTCTTCTCAACAATTTGATATTCAACATCAACAACTTTGAAAAAGGGACTTGCATCTTAGAGAAGACATCTGCAGGCAGTTAGCTGTGTAATGCAACATCATGTGTGATATAAAGCACTTCTGGAGAAATCAGGTAGACCCTTCTAGCTCCAGGAATCCCTGAGGAATGAGCACTTTTATATTTGCCATATTGCGCTGAAAATCATTACTCAAACTAAACAAAATTTAAGTAAAAAATAAATAAAGCTTTATTAAGTTAAGGTACTAGTAACTAGACAGGAGAAAAGCATGCTCTTACAGCTAGCTGGCACTTTGCCTTAATCTCCTCAGCGTCTGCATGCCCATTCCGTTAACAGCTGATAGGGATGAATCTGCAGGCGATAGGACTGGAACCAAACTGACTATATACCTTATATTCCAGATACATATCACAGAATAGGGTCCCTTTTCAAGTCACACTTCAGATAGGCATATAGAAGTGATTACAGTAGCTCAGATTAGTCGGCCATGCAGCTCCGTGCCTTAACATCTGACAATGTCCAAAAATAGATGCCTCGAGGAAAGCATAGGCACAAAGTACATAATAATACTCCCTTAGCTTCCATCAGCATGCAGTTTGGCATTGCCTGAGAAAGCCCGTACCTAATACCACACAAAGTTTACCGGAACAAAGTTACCCTTTCAAAAAAACAATTAGTCCATGTGAACTGGTAGAGTGAGGCTGTACAACTGCACACTTTGCACTATGGAGTTATAGAGCATTTATCAGGTCTGATGCTTAAAAACCATTCGTGCTATCTCATGGAAACAGGTTAACGCTCTGTGTTAGCTACTGCTTGAAGACAACCTGCTGCGCAAACCATTGCACGTTCTCTGATATACTTCCTCCAACCCCTCTTTAAGAGGAGTTGGCTGAGAACATTGCTAGCTTTCCTTGCTTAACTAGGGTGGGTTTTTTGTAATTACACTATCTCATGGATTAAACATTTTCAAAAGTACTGGCAGCAGAAAGCAAGGTCAAGGGTGAGATATTAAGCCATGCCTCACTAACAAGTTTGGGAAATTTTGGCACTTTTTATTTTCAGAACACTTTCTCACAACAGAGACCGTACCTTTAAGTAAAACCAGACCTAAATTATGAGGGGATATGTAAGGTACAGGAACCCATGCTCTCTACCCCAGCTCACCTGCAATCCAAAACTCACCCTTTTGCCATGAAACAAATAGTTCCAGTAATCTCAATGGCATTTTGCACTACAGTTAAGCATGTACCTAAGTCTTAACCAATATTGGTGCCTACTTTAAACAGCTGGGTATAGTTAATGAGGGTAAAGGTTATTAGTGATAGTGTCATGTTAATTATATGTCTAAACTAATACCATTCCTTTACAGCTGTTTTTTAAACCTTTTCCTTTAATTTCCTAGCCTGTTTTCAATTTAATTGTTTATCCCAGTCTCTCACAATTTTTTTTCTGTACAAACTAACATAAATAGTTACTCATGGATAAATAATTCTCTCACAACTATGTACTGAACTAACATACTGAGATAGAGGTCAGCTGAAATACTGAACAGAACAATTTATGTGCTAGACAAACTGTCTCAGCTTCGATTTTGCTGTTCTAAAATGTCAGCTGACTGTAAACAAGAGTTTTGTTTTCATCACATTGTTTTGAGTATACATCAATAGTACCAACAAAATGCATATGTGTGCATTTGCACAGGCATTTTAAATGATTAG
>NW_010556966.1:0-1014 GCF_000687285.1 Phaethon lepturus | reverse complement strand
AGGGAAAAAAATCCAAATGCACTAATATATAATTTATTCATATAGAAACTCTTTGCTCTAAAACACTTCCACACTGATAAAAGTCTGTGTTTCACAGCACCCAAGAGTTGCAGACACTCAACATTTCGGGTATTAGTAAAAGCTGGGAACAAGAATTCAGTATAACACTCCACAACGCCATATTGAGGCAATATAAAGCACCTCAGCAACAATTGCTCTGCTCTCCTAGAGAGGAATCCGGGTGTAAACAATCTCCTTTAAAGGAAGAATGTTGTAAAGAAAACGTTTTCATTCAAAAACTTACAGAGGTGAATTTGCTATGCACTCCTACAACTCCTGTGCTTTAATTTCATTTATGAAGAAACTAAAACGAACCTTTTATGCCACACTTGAAAAACTCTTGAGTCTTCTGGGATTTTGGCAATTGATTTTCGTATTTAAATAACAATGAGCTGAATCACGAGGGAATACGAATGTATGCATACCAACCCCCAACTTCTGAGTACCCACCGCCGGTGCTACAGGCACTGAGGTGACCTCCTACATCTCTGAAGCACCCAACACAAAAATCTCTGCGGAAAACGATGAAAAAGACACTCAACTCTACTCGTGTCAAATCGTAGCACCACCTGAGGGGGAAGGTTCACCATCTAGCATCGCGCCGGCAAGCTGCCCGAGCTGCTTTGGAGAAGAGAGCCAAGGTCTGGCAAGACCTGAGGAAACCACGGAGGTGGGTACCCTTTAGAGTGCTATTAGCTGTAATAAGCTCCCTATGGTGCTGGATGGAGAAAACGGATTGCCTTTTCAACGCAGGCCAACCAGAGCGAGCAAAAGGGGTGCTGGCAGGGAGCTGGCGCTGCTGAGGAACCGCGTTACCCGCCCCCTCAGGGACACGGGGGCTGGAGGGAGACGTGGTGTTCTGCTAAGCGCTGTGTCGGGAGGCCCAGCCCAGCTACGGGGAGGCAGGGCGCGCTGGCAGCGGGGCCCTCGGCCCTTCTCCCGCCTTCAGTGGCA
>NW_010556965.1:0-4763 GCF_000687285.1 Phaethon lepturus | reverse complement strand
AACCTTAGTGATTCTGTGTGATTCCGTGATTCTGTATGAGGAAACACTATGTCCCAAAAGTGATACTAAATGTTTGCTCAAATATGTGCACTGCTTTTTCAGAGAGCTCCTATTACAACCCTACAAACACAGGCAGCATAAAAAATATGTATTTGGCATTATCCATAACCACTTATTTCTTCCTCTCTTTGTAGATAGCAAAAAAATGTTCTACCTGTACATATTTAACTATTTGGGGCTTATACCCAGTGTTATAATAACCAGTGGACTCAGTGCCCTCTGTTAGGCTTATGGTACAAAAGGAATTATCTCCGCTTCATTTATTCTGGTTTTACAGAGAGGAAAAACCTTCTAGTAGCATGATTCTGGGAGGTAGTTTCACATCTATTCTCTATTCTACCTGACTGCTTGGAAGACATCCTGAAACTATGCCTCATTAATTTTGGTCTCCCCTTGATTGTATATACTCTCTTCATTTGTATATACTGCTTCAAGTGCTAAAAACAGTTGCAACCTAGTAAGTGCCCTTTTACTTTGATGCTCTCAGAAATATATTTTTTTTTCAGTTTACCCATACACTTAAACTAACAAATTCTTTTTATGGGGATAATTTCACATACATTTACTATTTGAAATACACAGATAGGGGGAGATTAAATGCTAGCATAACTTTTTCCAGCAACACATTAACTTGTGCTTCAGTATCCAACTAAAAATGAAATAAGTATCTGGTGTCCACTGATCATTTGAAAAAATCAGAGATATATGCTGTGGTGGTGCCTGCGACCTCTCCCACAAGCATTTATTTGACCATGGTTTTACATATTCTCATTTGCTAAGGATGTCTTGGTTTGTGCTAAAATGTCACAATGCACATTGCTGCATATGTTATTTTCATTTGATTCTGTTCAAATTTCAAATTAATTTTTGTCTCAGGTCTCATCTTGTTGAAATTACTACAAATCCAAAAACCTGCAATATTTCTGTATACTTTATTGTGAATGGAATAATTTTCATTGATTCCCCAAATTCTAAATGCTTCATCACAAGGTTGATTTTCTTGATGACCTCTAAGTTTTCACAACTATGTTTTGCACATATATTCCTCAAAAAGTTTACCATTAGAATTTCACAGACTTGCTAGTCCATGTGTAAAAGAGAAGTAAGGCTTATATGCCTGGAAGTTTGTCTGCTTTTCCATCTATATTTGCTGGGGTAACAAAATATAGTACATCTTCCTACAAGCCTTGATCTTTTAGGCCATTACAGCTGTCCTGGTTTTGCTGGGGTAGAATCATAAAATCAGTTTTCTGTTCAGGAAAGCCGCATTTCTGAGAAGACTGCAGCACCCATTACTGTGAGAACAAAGTTGATAAGACACTTTGGTTTAGTTCATGGCCAGCCATGGTATGTGGGTTTCCATAGTGATCAAGGCCTCTAGCAGTCTTGAGACAGCCAGGTGCTAAAGCCAGGAGGAACGGAGGCCAAGGCAGCTGACCCAGGCTGGCCAACAGAAGTAGTCCATACCATAAACATCATGCTCACCATAAATTGGGGAGTCTGCTGGGAATCTCTCTCTCTCTCTCTCTGGCTGCCATCCCTGGAGGGTCTTGCCCGTCGCTGTGCTCCTGAGGCCTACTCTCCCTGCGCTGGAGCTGTGCTGCTCACAGTGTTCGCCAACCAGCATTCGCTGCTGGGAGCATGCAGCTCACGACCACTATCTGGGCTGAGTATAATTCTGTGTACTTTAAATCGCTTTAGTATGAATATTAGTTTTATTGTTTTATTAAATCTGTTTCTATTTCAACCCATTTGAACACACGAGTTTTTTTTTTTCCCCAATTTCCCTTTCTCGGCTGAGAGGGGTTTTCAGGGGATAGATCAATTGCTAGCGTTTAGCCCAGAGGTGGGCTAAACCAAGACAAGATGGAATTTCATATGTTTCAGTTTGTGTCCATTGCTTCTTCTCCTGTCACTGGGCACCACTGAAAAGAGCCTGGCTTCATCCTCTTAGCACCCTCCCTTCAGGCATTTATACACATGTATAAGATCCCCCCTGAGCCTTCTCTTCTCTGGACCGAACAGTCTCAGCTGTCTCAGCCACTCCTCATAGGAAAGATGCTCAGGTCCCTTAATCATCTTTGTGGCCCTGCACTGGGCCTGCTCCAGGAAGCCCATATCTTTTTTGTAATGGGGAGCCCAGATCTGGACACTACTCTAGGTGTGGCCTCACCAGTGCTGAGTAGAGGGGAAGGACCACCTCCCTCAACCTGCTGGCAATGCTCCTCCTAATGCAGCCCAAGATGCTGTTGGTCATCATTGCTGTGAGGGCACATTGCTGGCTCATTGTCAGCTTGTTGTCTACCAGGACCCCCAGGTCCTTCTCAGCAAAGCTTCTTTCCAGCTGCATAGTCCCCAGCACATATTAGTGCCTGGGACTATCCCTCTCCAGGTGCAAGACTTACTTTGCATTTCCTTTGCTGAACTTCAGGAGATTCCTCTCTGACCAATTCTCCAGCCTGTCCAGGTGCCTCTGAATGGCAGCACAGATATCTGGTGTGCCATCCACCCCTCCCAGTTTTGTATCATCTGTTAACTTGCTGAGGGTGCACTCTGTCCCACCATCCAGGTCATTAATGAAGAGGTTAAACAGTACTGGCCCCAGTATCAAACCCTGGGGTATACCACTAGTGACTGGCCTCCAACTGGACTTTGTGACTGTCCTGGTTTCAGCTGGGATAGAGTTAATTTTCTTCCTGATAGCTGGTATAGTGCTGTGTTTTGGATTTGGGATGAAAATAATGTTGATAACATACTGATGTTTTCAGTTGTTGCTAAGCAGTCAAGGAGTGTCCAGCTTCTCATGGTGGCCCGCCAGTGAGAAGGTGGGGGGTGCACAGGAAGCTGGGAGGGGACACAGCCAGGACAGCTGACCCAGGCTGGCCAAAGGGATATTCCATACCATATGACATCATGATCAGTATATAAACTGAGGGAGTTGGCTGGGGAGGTGCCGCAGACACTAACTAGACATCAGTCAGCAGGTGGTGAGCAATCGTGCTATGCACCACTTGTTTTGTATATTCTTTTGCCATTATTATTATTTCTATTCTTTTTTTCCCCCCTGTCCTATTAAACTGTCTTTATCTCAACCCACGAGTTCTACCTTTATTTTCTGATTCTCTCCCCCATCTCACTGGGTGCAGAGGGAGTGTGAGTGAGCAGCTATGTGTTTGTTTTAGCTATCTGCTGGGTTAAACCACAACAGTGATGCTGATCACAACCCTCTGGGCCTGGCCATTCAGCTAGATTTCAGTCCACCTGTCAACTTCTCTAACCCATACGTTGTCAGCTTGTCTATAAGGATGGTATGGGAGATACTGTCAAAAGCCTTATTAAAGTTGAGGTAAAAAGCATCCACTGCTCTCCCCTTATCAACCAAACTAGCCACCTCATTGCAGAAGGCTATAAGGTTGGTCAAGCCTGATTTCCCCTTTGTAAATCTATGCTGACTAATCCTGATCACCTTCTTGTCCTTCATATGCTTGGAAATGGTTCCAAGGATTAGCTGATCCATCACCTTCCCAAGGATCAAGGTGAGGATGACCAGCCTGTAGTTCCCCAGATCTTCCTTGTTGCCCTTCTTGAAGATAGAAGTGACATATGCTCTCTTCCAGTCTTCAGGAACCTCTTCCAAACACCATGACCTTTCAAGGATAAAGGAAAGTGGACTCACAAAGGTATCAGCCAGCTCCCTCAACTCTCGTGGGTGTAAATGTCCAGTTTGTTTAAGTATTCCCTAACCTGGTCCTCCACCAAGTGTAAGTCATTCTTTCTCCAGACTTTCCCTCTGGTGTGTGGGATGTGGAATTCCTGAAGGTTGGTTTTACTGTTTAAAGACTGGGGCAAAAAAAGCATGGCTAAGTAGCTCAGCCTTTTCTGTGTCATTTAGCACCAGGTTCCCTGGCCCATTCAGCAGCAGGCCCATGTTTTCCATCATCTTCCTTTTGCTTTTTATATACTTGTAGAATCCTTTCTTGCTGCCCTTCACAGCCCTCAACAAATTCAGCTCCAGGTCAGCCTTGGCTTTCCTAATCCCATCACTGTGTGATTGAAAAGCAACTCTGTGGTGGATTTATCCTGCCCAGCAGCCAATCAAGCACACAACCACCCTCTGCGCTCCCCCACCCACACAGCAGGATGGGGAAGAAAATAGGCAGAAGAGGAGCAAGAAAACTCATGGGTTGAAATAAAGACATGGAAATCACTCATTGTCATGGGCAAAACATACTCACCTTGGGGTATTTAAACTAATTTACTGCCAATAAACATAAACATTTAATTACTGATTCGGGCATTGGGATATCATTGGTATTAGTGAGGCTTGGTGGAATGAGTTCTATGACTGGAGTGCTGGGATGGAGGGCTACAGGCTGTTCAGGAGGCATAGGCAGGGCACGCAAGGTGGAGGTATCACGCTATATGTAGGGGAGAGGATTGATTGTACAGCCCTTACAGTTAGCAATGATGTGGTTTAGAGCTATGGGTGAGGTTTAGGGGGATCGAAAACAAAGCAGATGTTGTAGTGGGTGTCTACTACCAATCACCCAGCCAGGATGAAAGCACCGATGAGTTATCTTACAGGCAATTAGGAGAAATCTCTGGATCAGTAGCCCTTGTCCTTATGGGAGATTTCAACTTCCCAGACATCAACTGGGCATATAATATTGCTGTGACAAACAGGTCTTGGAAATTCCTGAAGT
>NW_010556964.1:0-719 GCF_000687285.1 Phaethon lepturus | reverse complement strand
CAGAGAATTTTGGGTAACTTGCAATCTGTCAGAAGTTTTTTGGGCGCTCAAAATAGGGGAACGAAAACCTACCTTAAAAATGACTTTTTGCAACAATCAAGCAGACCCAAAAGAATGGAGTTGTCATATGCTAATAGATACGGGAGCGGATGTAACCATTATTTCCAGCAGGGACTGGCCTGCAACCTGGCCAACACATAATCCAGCCCATGAGTTGGTTGGGGTCAGAGGTGTCTCCAATACCATGCAAAGTTCAGTACTCTTGCAATGTAAGAACCCAGATGGGTATACAGTAACAGTAAAATCATATGTAGCTCCGATCCCAATCGATTTGCTAGGGAGAGACGTTTTGGGACAAATGAGTTGTGTTCTAAGTAGCACTCTTGAACATTTTGTGGAGCGGCCATTGTTGAGCGACCGAACCGATAGTGGTCCTTGTTATGTAGCCCAGTCAACCCAACCATGGCCGCTATCTCAAGAAAAGGTCGCTAAGCTACAGGAATTGGTAAAAGAGCAATTAGAAAAGAAACATATTAAACCCCCTACAAGTCCATGGAATACACTTGTATTTGTAATTCCTAAAAAAAAAAAAAAAAAAAATCACAGGATGTGATGTTAATCAATGTTAATGATTAACACAGGATGTTCAAATTAGAACATTGAACGATGTTCAAAAATTAGTGCAAGTTTTGAATTGGATTTGTAATATTTGTGGAATA
>NW_010556963.1:8150-8558 GCF_000687285.1 Phaethon lepturus | reverse complement strand
TGGCCTTATTAAATCTCATACAGTTGACCCCCCTGCAATGCTGCGTCCAGCTTTGGAGCCCTCAGCACAGGAGAGACATGGACCTGTTAGAGTGGGTCCAGGGGAGGCCACAACAATGCTCAGAGGGCTGGAAAACGGCTCTGCTGGGAGGACAGGCTGGGAGAGCTGGCGGGGTTCAGCCTGGAGCAGAGAAGGCTTTGCAGAGACCTTATTGCTGCCTGCCAGGTCTTAAAGGGGACTTGTAAGAAAGATGGGGACAGACGTTTTAGCAGGGCCTGTAGCGGCAGGACAAGGGGTGATGGTTTTAAACTAAAAGAGGGTATATTTAGACTGGATGTAAGGAAGAATTTTTGACAATGAGAGTGGTGAAACCCTGGCCCGGGTTCCCCGGGGGGGGGGCGGTGGTCC
>NW_010556963.1:1084-8127 GCF_000687285.1 Phaethon lepturus | reverse complement strand
GGACGGGGCTCTGAGCAACCTGCTCTAGTTGAAGCTGTCCCTGCTCACTGCAGGGGGGTTGGACTAGATGGCCTTGAAAGGCCCCTTCCAACCCAAACTATTCTATGATTCTATGATTCCATAGTTCTATGATTCTATGATTCTCAGGTCATCCTCAGAAAAGAGAAAGACTCAAAATTGACTTTTGAAGTGAAAAATCAGCTGTAATGATATGGCTTCTGGAGCTTTAATGAAAACGAACCCAGTAAAGATTATAGGTCTCATAGAAGAGTTGCAGGAGATTCACAAGCACCCGCCATGGCATAAGCAAACCCCATTCATGAGTTCTAAGCTGCAGGTCAAGAAGTGTACACAAGAGATGACACAGGCTCCCTTCTGGGCTGAAACAACAAGGTCTTTCTTTGGACAACGTCCTGAAGGAGTTCAGGGGTGAGATCAGCATGGCTCCTTCTCTGAGAGATGATATGGATGGACTGTGATGGTCATGGTGCCTCGGCCTGGCTTCACCTGCCAAAGTTGTTCCAGAAAGTCTCTGTCCTCAAGTGGCCTTATGCCTCATCTCTCCATGTGAGTACACCATTGGTTTCATGCTATGCAATCATGGCAGGTTCCAAAGTCAGCTTTATGTTATAAAGAAATAATATTTTTTAAAGATTATAATTTCTCAGGTCTATCAGGATCATCAGAAGACGATCTAAACCTCTGTGGCAACGTGTCTTGAGCTATGCCAGACCAAAGGGAGGGAAGAGAGGAGTGTTTATTCATAAATAAAAAAAAAAATATTACCAGAAAGGTTATTTCTTTGACTTTCCAACCCCTTGGCAGGTTGCTTGAATTGCTTTGTGGGTCAGTAAGTCAGAGAAGAGAACTTCCCATTCTGAGCTGAAGGTCATTCTAACAAAATAAGAGTAGTTTAAGTTGAACATCGGTTGGATCTCCTCAAAGCAGAGCCAACATCAAAGGTAGGCCAGGTTGCTCAGAGCTTTAGTGAGTTAAATCTGGAATATGCCCTAGGAAAGCAATCCCACAACCTCTCTGGGCCCTCATACTGGTGCTTAGCCACCTATGTAGTGACATATTTATCTTTGTCTAGCCAGAATTTCCTTTGATACACCTTGTGCCTCCTGCCCTTTCACTGTGCACCTCCAAAAGAGTCTGGTTCTGCCTTCTCTACTGACCTTCAGTTAGGTGGCTGAAGATAGCCCTTGGGCCCCTCTTACCTTCTCTCCTTGAGGCTAAGCAAACCCAGGTTTCTCAGTCTCCCCTCATGTATCATGTTCTCCAGCCTCAGATGATCTTCATGGACTCTTGCCAGTTTGCTGATGTCTTTTTTTGTACAGTAGGGTGGGGAAGCTGCACAAAAGTGGGTGCAGTGCTCCAGATGAGCCCTCACAAATGAGATTGTGGTGGGTCAACCATGGCTGGCCACCAGATGCCTGCTGAGCTGCTCTCTCACTCCCCCTCCTTAACAGCACAGGGGGAGAAAAGAAGATGAAAAAGCTCATTTGTTCAGCTAAAGATGGGGAGATCACTTACCAATTAGCGTCATGGACAAAAAACTTGACTTCGGGAAAATGAATTTGGTTTATCACAAATAGGTTTGGATGGTGAGAAACAAAGACAAGAATTAAACGACCACCTTCCCCTCACTCACCCTTTTTTTCCCAGGCTCAACTTCACTTCTTCATCCCCAACTCCTCTACCTACCCTCTGCCCTGAGCAGCACCAGGTGATAGGGAATGCGGCAGTTGTTGTCAATCCATAACAGCTCCTTTCTGCTGCTCCTTCCTCCTCACACTCCTCTTCTGCTCCAGTGTGGGTCCTCCACAGGCTGTGGTTTCTTCAGGAAATATCCATCTGCTCATGCATCAGGTTCTCCACCCCTGCAGCCTTCCCACTACCACAATCTGGACATGTTCAGTAGTGCCGGGGTAAATTTTGCCTTCTGATTCACAAATCTGGACAGTTTTGACTCATTCTATTGCTTGGGCTGGAGGGAAGTAATGGGAGATTACAGTCATGGAGCAAGAGAGAGAGGACAGAATACCAGAGGGTCTTTCAGTCTGTTCCCAAAGAAGAACTTCAAAATCAGCAACAAGACTCTCTCAAGTAGTTTTTTACATCTTCATTGATAATATGACATCAAGTACCATGTTTGGCAACGCTAGTGATTGTTAGCTTTTTGTCTGGGAGACAGTGAAGCAGCTGCAGCATTGGGAAGATAGGATTTGGACTGATGTGAAGCAGGTTGTATTTCATGCCACTGAGAGCTTTAGTCCATACCCGAGGGTGTTCTTAAAATCTGACTAAATGCAAAAGCCTAGCTCTGAGGTCCTAAATTAGAGGTCAGCCTCTGTCTCACCCAAGGCTTCTGCTGACCATTAACTCTAATGACCATTAACATTAACTGACTGAGTTAATCTTAAAATGGGCATCTAAAATAAATCAGCAAACTTGAAAACAGTCCATTTTTCTAGAATGGCCATACAGGACAATTAGCAGATATGGACATCTACACTGCAAGTATCTGGAGAGGGACAGGATGAGTCACTCCTGGTTTTTTTCATACTAGCCATACAAGCTAAGTCCCCATCAAAGAGAGGGAACGAGCCTGTCAACACAGGTGGAAGAAAATAGCTTTAGCAAGCTGTTCTCAATAAAATAGAGAGAAGTCCAACACGTGCTCCAAGTTTCATGTCACTTTGACAATTTACGGTTGGTAAAAGCAAAATTTTGACAGATTATTTTGAAAGTTTTCCATTCCATGAAATACAAAGACTGACACCACAAATCTTGGAGTCTGTATGAATTGATTTATAAGGGCTTGTCATATAAAGTAATTTATGTGGCAGGATACCTCTAGGGAATTGAAGGGGAGATAGACGACAGAGAAAAAAGGATGATATGGAGAAAGTAAGTGCTATGAGTAAGGTGAGGTAGAAAGAAGCGAAGGAGTTGGTGGGTGGATGAAAGACTGAGAGTGAACCCAGTGTGTAAGTTTATCTGGAGGAGCTTATTAGATAAGCTGGTGTCTCATGTTGAAGAAAATGAAGCAGAAATGAAAAGGCAGATGGACAGACTTTTTAGCAGGGCCTGTTGCGATAGGACAAGGGGTAACGGTTTTAAACTAAAAGAGGGCAGATTCAGACTAGATAGAATGGAGAAATTACTCCCAATGAGGGTGGTGAAACACTGGCCTAGGTTGCCCAGAGAGGTGGTAGATGCCCCAACCCTGGAAACATCCCAGGTCAGGTTGGACAAGGCTCTGAGCAACCTGCTCTAGTGGAAGATGGAATTCTCACTGCAGGGGGTTGGACTAGATGGCCTTTAAAGGTCCCTTTCAACCCAAAGTTTCTCTGATTCTATGATTCCATGATCTAGGAAGGTTGTGAGTGTAAGCAACAGATGTCAGTGAAAATGTGAAGACTGACTAGCAGAAGGAGGCTGGAAAATTTGCGTAAGTAGAGGTCAGTGATGTAGTGAGCTGAAGAAGTCAGATGGAAGGATGCAGAGAAAGTATAGGTACAGAAAGGCATCTGATGTCATCTGGACTTGGGGGGGTGGTAAACAGGGATGAACCTGCATGGAGAAGAGAAGACTCTGGGTATGATGGGATGATTTCATGAAGAAAGAGGGAAGAGGGGACCACTGAGATCCAATGAAAACTGGAAAGTCACATTTGCCATGAGTGTGTATAATTCCTCCTTTGTAATGCTATCCCAGATTTTAATGATTTGCAGGTCAAGGATTTCCTGAGGATGTTGTAGTTTGTTTGCTCAGGGATGCCTAATAGAGGTCTTGTCCGAGTGCTTGTCTAGTCTCCTCTCAAACCACTTCAGGAGGGAGGGATGGGTGGAATTTATTCAATGGCAGAGGCAGAGCCGATATAAGTGGGCAGTAACTGAGGATTCCTGTTAATGAGATGGCTTGGAATAAGTAAGTTCAGTATGACTTAAGTTCAAAGCAATTAAAGAATATCAGAGCTAGCAGCAAGGAGATATAAACACTGAGGAACAAGCAGAGAGTTGCTTCCAGAGCAGTAACTGGGAATAAAAAATCCATACACAGCAAAGGGGATTCCCAGCAAGGAAAGAGCATGGGCAGTCAGTTGGGTAGAGAGGACAGATGGAGCATGTGAGAAGACTGAGGGAAGCTGGGCCATTAGAGCCACAGTGTCCTGTGCACAATGCCACCCATGGTAGGATGTGTCTGAAGTGGCAAGATGAGCCACATGAGAAAGCCTACGCAGATGCTGTCCAGAGGGCAGCTACTTTGATGATCTTCCTGTGCCAAAGGAATTGGGGGAAAAATGCACTGGAGACTGAGAAGCTCAGTTCTGCCTTCATGGGATTGTTCACTCAACTCCTGCTCAGATTTTGGCTAACACAGCTCATGCTAAGGCCTGATGTATGCTGACAGCAGCGCCATTAAGTCAAGGTGAGAGTACTGTGTAGGCAGGACAGGTGACCAGAAAGAGCTAAAAGGCCATGATGCTGCCATTCTCACCTGCAAATTGCGGTCTCCTGCAGCCATCATCTTTTGTCTGGCAGTTTCATCAGAATCTGGTCACTCATGGAAATGGTATAGACCAAACTTCCAAGCTGGAAGGTATAAAACATCAGCTTACCCAAAAAACTTCTGAAGCAGATCCAACAGCAGCTGGACTGTTGAGACTTTCATGCTTCCTAATGTGATACAGGAGAAGCCCGCACCGTGAAAGAGGAGGAAGGATGAACACTCACACCATTAATTCTTTTTTTTTGCTCATAAGTGTACAAACTAAGAATTACAGGTTATAAGTTATGAAACCTTATGACTTGAGTGGTGAATAAGTGAATTCACGTGATAGACTAGTTTGGGCAAAGGGGACTGAGCCCTGTTGGTTCTGCTTGTTTGTTGTATTTCTTAATGAGCTCATGAATGCTTGCGGTGGTGGGTCTGCTACAGGAACCAACCTGGAAGACCAAGTGGATGAGGCCCTCTATAGAGAGATAGGAGCAGCCTCATGTTCACAAGCCCTGGTCCTCATGGAGGACTTCAACCACCATGGTGTCTGCTGGAGGGACAACACAGCAAGGCATAAGCAATCCAGGAGGTTCCTGGAATGCACTGATGATAACTTCCTTCTGCAAATGATAGAGGAGCCAACAAGGAGAGGTGCTATGCTGGACCATGTTCTCACCAACAGGGATGGGCTGGTGGGGAATGTGAAGCTCAAGGGCAGCCTTGGCTGCAGTGACCATGAAATGGTGGAGTTCAAGATCCTTAGGGCAGTGAGGAGGACGCACAGCAAGCTCAGTACCCTGGACTTCAGGAGAGCAGATCTCGGCCTCTTCAGGGGTCTGCTTCGTAGAGTACCATGGGATAATGCCCTGGAGGGAAGAGGAGCCCAAGAAAGCTGGTTAATATTCAAGGTAGCCTGGGAGGAATACGGAGAAATTGTCTGAGCATGCAGGGATCAGGTTAGGAAAGCTAAAGCCCTGATAGAATTAAATCTGGCCAGGGACATCAAGGGCAACAAGAAAAGCTTCTATAGGTACTTCGGTGATAAAAGGAAGACTAGGGAAAATGTGGGCCCACTCCAGAAGGAAACGGGAGACGAGGTTACCTGAGATATAGAGAAGGCTGAGGTACTCAATGGCTTTTTTGCCTCAGTCTTCACAGGCGAGTGCTCAAGCCACACAAGACAAAGGCAGGGACAGGGAGAATGAAGAACCACCCACCATAGGAGAAGATCAAGTTTGAGATCATCTAAGGAACCTGAAGGTACACAAGTCCATGGAACCTGATGAGATGCATCCGCAGGTCCTGAGGGAACTGGTGGATGGCGTTGCTAAGCCACTATTCATCATATTTGAGAAGTCATAGCAGTCCCATGAAGTTCACACTGACTGGAAAAGGGGGAACTTAAGCCCCATTTTTAAAAAGGGAAAAAAGGAAGACCCAGGGAACTACAGTCCAGTCAGTCTTACCTCTGTGCCTGGCAAGATCATGGATCAGATCCTCCTGGAAACTATGCTAAGGCACATGCAAAATAAGGAGGTAATTGGTGACAGCCAACATGGCTTCACTAAGGGCAAATAGTGCTCGACAAATCTGGTGGCCCTCTACGACAGGGCTACAGTGTTGATGGATAAGGGAAGAGCAACTGATGTCATCTACCTGGACTTGTGCAAAGCATTTTACACTGTCCCACACAACATCCTTTTCTCTAAATTGGAGAGACATGGATTTGATGGATGGACCACTCAATGAATAAGGAATGGGCTGGATAGTCGCACTCAAAGAATTGTGGTCAACAGCTTGATGTCCAAGTGGAGACCACTGATGAGTAGCATTCCTCAGGGGTCAGTAGTGAGACCAGCACTGCTTAACATCTTGGTCGGCGACATGGACAGTGGGATTGAGTCCACTCTCAGCAAGTTTACTGTGCACCCACACCAAGCTGTGTGGTGTGGTCAACATGCTGGAGGGAAGGAATGCCATCCAGAGGGACCTTGACAGGTTTGAGAGGTGGGCTTATGCAAACCTCAGGAAGTTCAACAAGGCCAGGGGCAAAGTCCTGTACTTGGGTCAGGGCAATCCCAAGAACAAATACAGGCTGGGTTGAGAGCAGCCCTAAGGAGAAGGACTTGGGGGTAACTTGTCTTGAAGCCACCAGGGTGAAAAGCCCTGGAGCAGAGGATTGCACTGCAATAGTGCAGTTTTGCAGTAGGCAAAACTGTGAAGGCAAAAGTGCAGGGAGAGGGAGGGTGCCCCAGGCCCCCAGAGCCAGCAGCGCGAGCTCCTGACGAGCTCTGATGCAGCGTGGGCAGGGACAAGAGTGATGGCAGGCAAAGCCCCTCACATATAAGAGGAGCCCCCAGGGAGCGCGAGCAACCCAGAGCGCAGCAAACACGGCGGGCAAACGGGACGAGGCGCAGGCAGGGTGTGCAGGGCAGGTGTGCGGGCAGGGCGCAGTCCCCCCGACACTAGAGGCTCTCTCGAGGAGTGGTCTTTGCCCCCTCTCCCAGCCGTGGTCTCCACTAGGCTGAAAGCCATGG
>NW_010556963.1:0-875 GCF_000687285.1 Phaethon lepturus | reverse complement strand
ACGACACCCGGGTGTCCCTGAGGCAGAGGCAGCTGGTGGAGGCTCCACAGGCAGCAGAGGATCCTGTGCCTGCTTGCTGCTGGGCAGCTTTGGGTTTTCCCGTGGCACAGGAGTGGAGAGCAGGGTGCCTTTGGGGTGGGAAGAGGGTCCCTGTCTGCTGGAGGGAGGGGGCACTGGTGGGGGTCCCAGTCTAAGGGACCTCGGGGGTAGTGGCCCCAGCAGGGCAATGGGTCCCCTGGTCCATGAATTTCACCCTGAAGGGACAAGGGTTGTCCCAGGGTCTGTGTTACAGTCCCGGGAGGAGCTGTACAGCTCCCCACAGGAGCCCAGTCATGGACTGGGAGGGTTTATTGGACTCAGCTGGGGACTGGGGAGTAGGACTGGTTCTAAAGGGTGGGGATTTGCTTCTCCTCCTCCAGCTGGGTGCAAGAGCAGCTCCAGGAACAGCCTCAGCTCTGAGACTGCTTATCACATCAGGATAACTGCAAACCCAGGTTAATTCTCCTTAGCCAACAACAGCAAGTTTTGATATTAAGTGCTATTTTGAAAAGCTAATTTTGCCACCAATAAAATGCAGTTTCTTAGCGTTTCAGCACAATGCAAAGAGCATCACGACTCAAGAGGGAGCTCTCCCTCTTGACCACAGAGCCACCTCCAGGCATCACCTGCTGGCAGAATGAAAACCAGCTGGATGCCCTACAAGCACGTATGTACTTCTCTGGTGGGACTTGAAGTGAGGGATGCATTGGAGTTTGCTGATAGGTCTTGAGTCGCTGCTCAGTGTGTACTTTATAAGTTGTGTGGCATTTTAGGAAAGCGCTTAGATTTTTTTTTTCTTGTTTTTTTCTTTAAACATAGCTTGGCCTGTGGCTGGG
>NW_010556962.1:0-3195 GCF_000687285.1 Phaethon lepturus | reverse complement strand
CTTCCGATTCTCACAAACATTCTTCTCAATCCAGTTACTTTTGGTTTCAAGGAATAAGGGTGGTCATCTGATACAGCTGAAGTTCAAAATACATACATGTGATCTGTTGACACCTGATTGAGACTGTGGACAAGCTGTGAAACCAGATTTTCATCCCTGCAAGCCAGAAGGCAGTTCACCTCTTCAGCTATCCGCCCATTGAAAAGAAGGCTTTTTGTTGTTGTAGCAGGTAAAGGTGATGGAAGAGGCAGCTGGTTCAAAACTGTTATCAGGAAACAGAAAGGAGTTCAGAATCATTTCATGAAACACAAGCATACAAATATGGACACCTTCTTACTCCCTCGCGTGACTAAGAAAGAAAACTTGACAACTTAATTGAAAATATAGGGAAGGCTTCTGGATTTTTTTAATCATAAATGCACACACAAAGGCTGGACTCTGTTTTAAACAAAGTAATGCAGTCAAACCCACAGGTTATATTGCCATATTACTGTAAATATTTAACTGTGCTAAAGCAAGTATCATGAAGAGAAACATACTTTTAAACATTCCAGAACATTAAGTTATTTAATATGTTAATATGGCAGCTTCCTCTTGGAGCCAAAAGCACTGATAAAGGAAGGAGAGGACAAATCCTTGTCACTGCGTGCAGTGCTGTAAGTGCATTGAGCATTTAAGTGCATTAAGCATACTTTAAGTTTTCTGCTCTGATCTTCATAGTTCATTAGTGTTCCCACTTTGTATGGTCAGGGTAGAAAAAAACAAAACCAAACAGCCCACCAAAAAACCAAACAACCCCAAAAAACAATTTAAGCCACTGATTAAATTCTCCGTTTATTCTTCTCTTGTATTTATTTCTATATAAGTCATCTTCTCAAGAAAAGAGAAGGTATCATTGGTTGGCATGATCACTAAAATGCTAATTCAGTCCATAGACTCACTCACAAATCTTGATAAAAGGCTTTAATGAAAACACCCATCACAATATTCCGGATTACAAATGAGCACACTCTACTTTCAGAGGACATTCTTGAGTCTACAGACATAACAAGGAAGTGTACCATATGAGAAACCCTGACCAGGTGATTTGCAGAGCTACACAGACAAGAGGAGAGTGAGCCAGAAGAGGCCAAAAAGCTAGCTGCATGGAGAAGTCATCTTCAGGGGCCCAGGAAAACAAGCTGACTCTAACTTCAAGCTCCCAGCCTGATTACAGCTCGAGATAAAGGTTTTAACTGAACCTTTAGAAACAGCTTCAGAAAAAGCAAGTGAAGTCAAAGACACTCTTTTGGCTCTTTTATAGTTTGAAATTCATTATTAAAAATAAAAAAGGGAGGGAATTCCAGTATTTTTCCCCCTATATAATGCATATCATCACTGTGTTTAGAAATAAATTGCCATTCAAATTAAAGTGTATAATATATTAAAACAGATAGCTTTTGCTACTTGCGTCAGATTACCTTCAATGTGCCAGAAACCTGGAAAAATTAGCAAGATCAGCAAAACATATTTCTTTTCCAGTATCAAATTCAGCTCGTTAACTAGCTTATTCTACTGCCTCTAGTCATCCTGTCCTCTGCGCTTTTAGGGCAAGAGGTCTTTGCCCACTCCAGTTCCTTCTTTTCACATGGAAAAAAATAAGCGGAAGCAGTTACAAGCCTTTCTCGTTCAGTTGCTCCTGCTGCTAGACATCAGATAAATGCAACAGATGAAGAAGCAAATGCACCTAACACAAGGGCTGACCCCACCAAAGGTAGTTCAGTGTTTCCAGAAACTCTGCACCAGGAGTCTGACCAGTGATTTCTAGCAGTTAAGTATTTTGACTTTCTCTAGGACCTTACCCGCAAATATTTCATGCTGGAAAACTGCCCGGAAATGTATTATTTGCATCAGGATGGACCATTGTTAAAGGTACATAAGGACATGTACAGACACATCTGAATACATAAGCAGCATCTTCCAATCCGATATTTCAGGATATCAGAAGGACATGAAGAAGTGGGTTTTTTCCTCCAATACATCTGCTTTTTTTTACTGTAGGCAATTAAATTCAATTGCTGGGTATATACTTTCACTGTCTCTTGGAAAGTCTCCAAATTTCAACAGTATCATACTAAAAAAAAAGCACTCGGAAGAAGCACCTGGGTCACTGAGCCCAATTATCCTCAGACAGACAACGGAGTTATAAACTCTGCCTTACATTTCACAAACAAGATGCATCTTTGTCCCAACTGCTCTTACCGCAATGGTTGTTCTAGGACCTCATTATAGGAATAATAAACCTCCTCTTAGTTTTCACTAGATATTTATTTTTAGTCACATTTTAACCATTTGGTTTTGTGCCAGTGTCAGCTTGTAATGTAAATAGTTCTTTCCTTTCCTTGCATTTTGTCTTCCTGACATATTTAAAGACAGCACACCCCCACATCTGCTCCTTCTGTAGGCACAACAGTCGAGAAAGAAGACTCACAGGCTCAGCTCTTTACTTCCATTCTAGCAGCCATTCTTTGCACCTAGTAATTAGAGTATTAATTAGAGCAACTTTTTTGTACCTCGTCCGAAACTAAGGAACGAGGTTTCAAGTATATTCAGCATATCCCACAACTCTCTCCAGTTAGCTGAGCACCACTCTAATCCTCCCCCCGGTCTCTCTGCCCCTCTCTTGCTCCCCCACCTCCTCCCTCCCTCCAGTAACGATGATGAAATGTATGCTTTAGAGAAGCATTTTATCATTTGTATGTTTTTCTCTATTTGTGGGGCACCCAGATATGCTACTGAACGACATTCCAAACAAACAATGAATGCCTATACTTTTTTCCAGGTTTCCTTAAGGTTTTTTTTAATCTACATTTCATTTCATGTTTAAACTAGCATGTTTTATTTGAATAGTTTCTTAAAATTCAAGCAATGACAAAAATTACATTTTTAATGCCACATCTGATTTTGAACAGATTTACCTTTAAGAGCTATTAAAATAAAACTATTTTTCATAGTTTGGAAATGCACGTGTTTACTGAAGGGCTAGATAAAGCATAGTAAAGACAAGAAAAAGAAGAGTACTTACGGTCTGTAAGAGTAGCAATCCCGGCAAGAGTAGTGATGGGAACATGAGGCATATCCCCATTCATCCTGAAGTTCTGGGATAGTAGTGCCTACACAGATAGTTTAGTTCAGGTGCCAGCTATCATTACTTCC
>NW_010556961.1:0-15897 GCF_000687285.1 Phaethon lepturus | reverse complement strand
TCATAGAGTTGTGAAGTCCATCTTTCTCCCATAGGCTTATATCGTCAGTCTTAGACTACTTTCGTCTTGTTTCTTTGGTCTTTTTTACCCTTGATCACCTTCTGAAGGTCTCAATCTCTCCTTTGAAATCTCCATTTCAATATCTCCAATAAAAATGTATGTATGACAATTGCTTTGCATTAATTTTTCTCAGTTTAATTTGGGTCTTAGCCACTTTACTCATGTGCCTAATATTAGGCTGAGTTTGGTCTTGGCCTCCAAAACTGAAACCCTACCCATTTAATTTTCTGTATTTTGTTTCTTTTCAGAAATAATAAGCTGCATCTCCCCAAGAGAATATTGATTTTATTTGTAGTCACATTAATGTACGTCACATTTTAAGGAAGTACATTTTCATCACACACTCCATGCAAAGCAAAATGCAAGATGCTTCCCTTCAGTCCACCAATGCCTTTGAAGTTGCACATGTAAACCTTACCATTGTGGTTTCTAATTGTTTTTAAAACTGTCTACATGGATTTAGCTCAGGAATTTCACCATGGACTCAAGCATCTAAAAGGTGGCTACTTCAGGTCAGAGTATCACATACTTAAGAGCCATATTCAGGTTTGCAATAATGAGGTCTAGGACAGTTGTAATGGATATAATGGTGTTGAAAGAGTTTATAAAATACTCAGTTTTTAGGGCTGTCATGCACAACAACACATCCACTACTACACCAAATAATCAACATTGTTTAGTACTATATTACTATATATGTTAACTATATATTCATACTATACATGTTATATGCTATAATCTCTGTGGATAAACTATGTAATTACATATACCTTATATACTGTATGTAGAAACTATATATTATATACAAATACAAAACGATCAAATATTTTGTCCTTTCTTGTTCTATTATAAATGTTTTGGCCTGACACACGACTTCTTCATTTAGCTAGTTGAGGTTCTGTTTGCCTCACCTTTTTGTAGCTGACTGTATCTTGTTGGAAAACCAGGAAATGCAGACTGACAGTGCAAAGGGAAAGACTGATGACGAGAGTGCAAAGAAGTAAAGACATTTTTTCCTCAGAATGAATCATAGAATGGTTTGAGTTGGAAGGGACCTTTAAAGATCACACAGACTCACAGAATCACAGAATAATTAAGGTTGGAAAAGACCTTTAAGATCATCAAGTCCAACCATCAACCCAACACCACCATGCCCACTAAACTGTCCTCAAGTGCCATGTCCACATGTTTTTTGAACACTTCCAGTGATGGTGACTCCACCACTTCCCTGGACAGCCTCTTCCAATGCTTGACCACACTCTCCATAAAGAAATTTTTCCTTATATCTAATCTAACCCTCCTCTGGTGCAACTTGAGGCCATTTCCTCTTGTCCTATTGTTAGTTACTTGAGAGAAGAGACCAACACCCACCTCGCCACAACTCCCTATCAGGTAGTTGTAGAGAGCGATAAGGTCTCCCCTCAGCCTCTTCTTCTCCAGACTGAGATCATCTAGTCCAACCCCCTGGCTGTGGGCAGGGACATCTTTCACTATATCAGGTTCCTCAAAACCCCATCCAACTTGACCTTGAATGTTTCCAGGGATGGAGCATTCACAACTTCTCTAGGAAAACTGTTCCTGTGTCTCACCACCTTCATCACAAAAAATGTCTTCCTTACGCTCAATCTAAACCCACCTCTTTCAGTTTAACATTGTTGCCCCTTGTCCTGTCACTACAGGCCCTACTAAAAAGTAGTAGTAAGTATTTTAAGTATTGAAAAGTAGCAAGAGGGTCTCCCCAGAGCCTTCTCTTCTCGCTGCTGAACAACCCCAACTCTCTCAGCCTTTCTTCATAGAAGCGCTGCTGACCACCCCCAACTCTCTCAGCCTTTCTTCATAGAAGAGTTGTTCCATTCTTCTGATCATTTTTGTGGTCCTCCTCTGGACTCTATCCAACAGGTCCATGTCTTTCTTGTACTAGGGACCCCGGAGCTGGAGTCTCATGAAAGCAGAATAACGGGGGAACAATTACATCCCTCGACCTGCTAGCCACACTGCTTTTTATGCAACCCAGCATACGATTGGCTTTCTGGGCTAAGAGTGCACATTGCCGGCTCAGATCAAACTTTTTGTCCACCAGCATCCCCAAGTTTTTCTCTGCAGGGCTGCTCTCAGTCCATTCATCCCCCAGTCTGTACTGATACTAGTCATTTCCCCAGGTTGGACTTGACTTTGTTGAACCCATTCATCCCCCAGTCTGTACTGATACTAGTGATTTCCCCAACCCAGGTGCAGGACCTTGGACTTGACTTTGTTGAATTCCTGTCACTACAGGCCCTACTAAAAAGTAGTAGTAAGTATTTTAAGTATTGAAAAGTAGCAAGAGGGTCTCCCCAGAGCCTTCTCTTCTCGCTGCTGAACAACCCCAACTCTCTCAGCCTTTCTTCATAGAAGAGTTGTTCCATTCTTCTGATCATTTTTGTGGTCCTCCTCTGGACTCTCTCCAACAGGTCCATGTCTTTCTTGTACTAGGGACCCCGGAGCTGGAGTCTCATGAAAGCAGAATAACGGGGGAACAATTACATCCCTCGACCTGCTAGCCACACTGCTTTTTATGCAACCCAGCATACGATTGGCTTTCTGGGCTAAGAGTGCACATTGCCGGCTCAGATCAAACTTTTTGTCCACCAGCATCCCCAAGTTTTTCTCTGCAGGGCTGCTCTCAGTCCATTCATCCCCCAGTCTGTACTGATACTAGTCATTTCCCCAGGTTGGACTTGACTTTGTTGAACTTCATGAGGTATGCATGGGCCTACTCCTCAAGACTGTTAAGGTCTCTCTGGATGACATCCCTTCCCTCAAGTGAATTAACTGCATCACTGAGCTTGGTGTCATCTTCAAACTTGCTGAGGGTGCATTCAATCCCACTATGTCATTGACGAAGTATTAAACAGTTCTAATACTTCAGGGACACCACTCATTCCTGATTTCCTCTTGAACATTGAGCCATTGACCATTATGGCTCTTTGGATGTAGTCTTCAAGTCAATTTCCTCATCCATCTAACAGTCCATCCATCTGTATCTCTCTGATTCAGGGGTAAGAATCTTCTTAGTGATATATTGTAAAAAAGGAGCATTCTTATGTGGGGAGTGGTAGTGAGAGTCTGTAAGTCCCAAGAAGTAACTTTGAAATGGTGGGCACCTTGTATCTCTGCAGATAGCAGCTGTTTGCTAGGGAGGCATAGATTTTAACATCCCAGAGAAATCAGACACAGTGGAAAGTTTATGGTAATTGAGATGGCACAAAAAATGTAATAACAAGAAAATGGTATTTTTGAAGTTGTGAAACTTGGTGGTATTGTGATAATTTTTTCACTATTGGTGGTGTGAAATTATTAAGTGGAATAAGCTATGTCTTTTCAAGGCCTATAGAGAAGCCTTGGCTGGATGTCGAGGGAAAATATCAAAATTCATTGGAGAGCCTTTGCACAAATCTCTAGACATATTCCTGCCTGAAATCAACGGGAATTTTATTAGTAGTACATCAATTTCCCAGCAAGTAAACAGATGACCATGTGGCTTTGGAAACAGCTATGTGCAAATGTGATGATGAATAGTTTGAGGGAACTTAGCAATGTGATCAATTTTGCAATAGGAAGTCATTGTAGAATTGGAGACATTGTTACCTTAGATGCACTATCTTTTGTTGAACAGATTCAACAGAAACTTTAGCAGAATTTCACCATTGTGAGAAAAAATGGTTGCTTCATTCACTCAGCCATTTGTTAAAATTTTGGGGAAAAAGTAAAATTCACCACAATCATTTGACTAAGTGAACTGATTAATGAAAATTCATGTCATTTCTCACTAGCTAAAACAATTTAGAGCTGAAAAATGAAAACAAGAATAGAAAAAAAAAATCCCAAAACATAGCTGTGATGTTCTCTGTCTGCCTAAGAATACTGTAATGGAACTAATCTGAGATTCAGTTCAGAAGATCTGATCTTCTTCTGAAGTTAAGTAAGTGCAATGAACCATTATAAGTTTGTTTCTTATTATGCAATTTACAAAGAAGCAATAAAGCACTTTGTTCTTGCTTTGAAGAAAACTCTAGAGGCACATAAAGCAACTGACAGATTTTTGCTTACCACTTTAGTTAATTTTAGTTGAACTACACAATCATAAGTTAGAAATTAAACAAAAACACAAGATTGTTCAACTATTTTTAAGTGATGAACCCATTTGCTTATACCTAAGTTTAATTTCCAGAAAGCAGTATAAATAATGTGTTAACACAGCATTTTGCTAATAGCTGAAAATGTCGCTTAAATGGCTTTACCCTTCATAAAAGTGTAGAACATTTTCAAAATGGTTTGTGGGTGTCTGATAAGACTAATTGTGAAGTAGGACTAAATATGAATAAGAGTGTAGTAATAAGTCCTTATAATGGAAAATAAGTGAAGAAAAAGTAGCTCTCCTACACATTATGCTCATAAGACGATATACAGCTTTCAAGCAAGTATTCATAATATATTTGTGTGTGTGTATATGTGTACAAGCTTATAGATAAACATATGTATCTGTATGTGCATGTGTATGTTTACATACACAACAAAGTAGGGATCAAATAAGTTGGTCCACATGGTATAAACAATTATGGTAATGACAAAGGAATCAGTAAAGTTGCCCTTTGAAAACGCAGCTGAAGAGGAAAAGCATTTAATCAGTCAGTAGAACAAGTATAAATATCATAACTAGAACAGCTGCAGTGTAGGTAACTATAAGAGAAGTTAGAATAATACTGCTTATATAACACTTTTCATGTGCAGACCAGACCGCAAAGCAGTTTACAAAAAGGCTGCAGTATCATTATCCCCATTTTACAGAAAATGTGTATAGACGTGTGAGGTGCCATGGGAACAAGAGACAGAACCAGGAACAACACATAGTTCTCTTCATTTCCAATTTAATGCACAGCTGCTCTGTGCCTTGATCGCTACTTTTAAAATTAATCACAACTACTCATAAGAAAGAATAATCTAAATTTAATCTAATAATCTAACAGTTTTTGTACCTTTTAAAGAGAGAACTTGACTAACAAAATGCAGAATTGCAAAACATTTTTTGAAATAGTCATAATTTTTCACAGTCTAAGTTATTTTCTTATTTTCCCTTTCACCTTGCCACTAAGATAAGCAGCTCACATTATACAATAAGAATATGAAACTGAACATCTAACTTGAAACAGAAATTTTATAGAACATTTTACCCTGTATTAAGATTCAAGCACAAGTTCTCTGCTGGGATTGAGAGGTAACTTTGCAAAGCTCACCCTATACATCTCAGCATATGTACTGCAGCTACTAAAATTTATTGAACAATAGCTGAGCTCAACTGATCTTTGTTTTTAGGAAAATAGTATGCTAGACCTTCCATCCATAGAGTTCTCTGGTACTTCAGGAAAAAATTATACCACCTTTTGATGAAGCCATTATGTTTTAGGCATAGAAAACAGTATACGAGTTTAGGTGTAAAGTTCAAGCAGTACTTTATCCAACAAAACAAGCAATATCTTTTAGATTTCCTTGTTTTTATTTTGGATAACAAGGAACAAAATTTTGGTAGTGTTCAGCATAGGCTGATCAGAAAAATAGGGTTTATGGCATGCAAAATATTTCAGAATTCAAAATATACATATATTCCCCTCCCCCAAACTAAAAAAAAATTACTTTTTAAAAAGAAATGTTGTCCTTTGGGAAATCATTCTAAGAGAAAATTTCTGATTATCTTTACTTTGCATCCAAAAATACTCTTTTTCTCAGAAAGTGATCCATACTAGAGCATAGCTGAAATTTTGTTTCACCTAGTTGCAAATAATTTTTGTAAAATATAACCGAAATATCCAAGTCACTATTTATTTACTTTTTAAAAAGTGTTACAACTGGAGGAATTTGACTACTGAAAAGTATCGTAGTGACTTTGCACGTTGCATGTTATCTTTCTGAGATTAGAACTCACTGGTTTACTTGTTTTGGTTTCAACAGATAAACGCACTTAGAGTTAAAATATGAAATGAAGAAATGAAATGAAATGAAATGAAATATTTTTTCACTTGTGAATTTTACCTGAAAAAGAATTTAAAAACATATACAGTACATATGTATTGTATGTCCTGCCATTGTTTTGCATTCCTAAATATTCTGTTACCTGATATTTGCAATCACTTATGACATGGCTTCATGTACCTGTTTATTTTTCTGCCTCACAGATCACAGATCACTTGTGTTCAGAAAGTTACAGACATGATTTGCCTCCAGACTCCAACAAAATATGTCAATACACAAACTCACTACATTTTTGTTACTTTTTTCCTAATGGCTTCTTTTTTTGAAGTCTAGGCAGACTGGCTTGCAGGCACTGTCATTATTTTCTCTAACTACCAAACATTTAAGGAATAAAAAGAGACAATCATATTGTAAGAAAACACCATTATCTGCTACAGTGCATGTTTCTTGTTAATATTGTAAAAAGACCAGATTACCTGGAAACATATCAACATTCCACATTTTTAACCTTCACATTAAAAATATCTAGGTCAGCCTGTTCTGCCTTGAAATTCTGATTAACACAGCCTTTTTCTAGTTTTTTCTTTCTCTCATCTTTCACTGTCAACCAGACCTCAGGGATGAATTCTAAAGGTGCTGAATATCTGAACTTTCCATTGATATCAAAGTATAGATCACAGGGATTTATTTTTAACATATTATTCCTTTAACTTTCAGCCTAATTTTTGCACATCTTATTTAACAGTTTTAACTGTTAAGACAAATGATAGCATAAAAGGTGGTGAGCAGTACTTCATATCAACGGAGTGCAGAAGTTAAAATGTATGTGAAAAACATTGGAAGTTAGAGTCATCAGGAATCTCACAGGGTTCTGGTATTCAGGATATCTAGGTATTTTCCATCATATTATCTCTGCTCCACAAAACAACAGTGAGGAATTTCAGCTTCTCAGTTTTCTAAATTCATCTGCTTATGAATTAAAATAATTGTGTATATATATATAAAAATTATATACATAAATATAATTGTGTATATATATAATATAATGTCAAAATGAAACCTATCCTTACACAACTTGCACCCATTGCCTTTTATCCTCGCCATGTGTCTCCTTGTGAAGAGAGAACCTCCGTCTTCTCTGTAGCCACTCTTTAAGTACTGGAAAACTGTGATAAGTTCCCCCTAAGCTTTCTCTTCTACAGGGAGAAAAGACATAACTCCTTTAATCTTTCCTCATAGGGCAGGTTCTCCAGCCCTTTGATCATGCTTGTAGCCTTCCTTTGGGCCCTCTCCAGTCTGCATCTTGGCTGAATTGTGAGGAGCAGAACTGGACACAGTACTCTAGATGTGGCCTCACAAGTGCTGAATAGATTGGGATGATCATGCCTCTATCTCTACTAATAATGTCCTTGTGGATGCAACCCAGGATCGGATTTGTCTTTGTTGCTGCAGTGCCACACTGCTGACTCATGTTCAGTTTGTTGTCCACCACAACCTCGAAGATGTTTTCAGCAAGGCTGCTCCCCAGCCCCACAGATCATAGTCTGTACTGGCCTCTTTGGTTATGTCATCCCAGGAACAGGAGTTTGCACTTTGTTAAAATTCATACTGTTCTTGCTTGCCCATTGCCTGTCCAGGTCTCTCTGTAAGATGACTCTCTTTTCTGACATGTCCACCATACCACAGAATCATAAAACCCTAACATTATAGAACTTTTGGGCTGGGAGGGACCTTTTAAGGTCATTTAATCCACCCCTCTGCAATGAGCAGGGACATCTTCAATGGGATCAGGTTGCTCAGAGCCCCATCTGACGTAACCTGGAATGTTGCCAGGGATGCGGCATCTACCACCTCTCTGGGAAACCTGTGCCAGTGTTTCACCACCCTCCTTGTGAAAAATTTCTGCCTTCTACCTAGTCTAAATCTACCCTCTTGCAGTTTGAAACCATTACCCCTTGTCCAGTTGCTACAGGTCCTGCTAAAAAGTCTGTCACCATCTTTCTTATAAGTCCCTTTCAAGTACTGGAACGTGTCCCCAGAGACTTCTCTTCTCCAGGCTGAACAACGCCAACTCTCTCAGGCTGTCCTCATAGAACATAGGTGTTCCATCCCTCGGATCATTTTTGTGGCCCTCCTCTGGACCGTATCCAACAGGTCCATGTCTTTCTTGTACAGCTTGTGTCCAGAAGCAAATGTCTGTATTGGACAAGTAATATTTTATATTAAAAAATGTTCCAGAACATTATAGCAAAATAGGGAAAACTCATGCAAATCCTGATTTAGTAACAGTTGCACATTGTCATGACAGTATATTTGACATCAGGTGCCAAAAAGCTGTAGTTCTACCCATCATTGTGTGCCATATGATCAGTCTAAACTCTGGGTATTTGCTAAGCATAAAGTTCTTGTGAATTTTCACCTTGTGCTGATGTTACCCTTCCAAATTAAGTGAGCCCTTCAAGTGATCCTTCCTTCACATTGATCTTATTTGAAAGAGAAAGCTGTAAATTAGCTTTCAGTGTCTTTTTCTTCAATGTTGTGATTAAAAAAGATCCATGTTATCAGCATCTGCCCCCTTTCTCAGTCAGATTGGCAAATTCCATTAACTTTATTGGATGTCACTGACTTCAATGTATTTGGATTCAAGTATTGAACAAAAATGGCTAAAATTTATCACATCTTCATACTGTTGTGCACACATGAATATCCAAGACTCAGGAATATTGATTCACTCATCTCTGATTTCTTCTCAAGAAATAGGATCTGTATGGCAGGAAAACGAAACATTTTGAGAGTAGCATGGAACGAAGTGAGTAGGTGTTTGGGTTTTTTTGGTTTGTTCTTATCCCCCCCACTGACAAACTGACTTTCACTTTGCCAGGACTCTTTTATAAATTTATAAATAGTGTAGACAAAACTCACTGGCTAGCTGAGTAAATACATAGATTCCTTGTGGATCTTTTGACATTTTTAATGTGAGTGGCTGTCTCAACTTTTTTGCATGAATACTAGAGGAATGTGACTTAAATTTCTTGCAGATTTTCTACTTCAATAGTTTTTCAAGAGTTGGATGTCCTTTTTCGCTATTCTGTCCCCTGTACATTGCTGTTTTCTGGAAATATTTAACAAAAAGAAACCCTAAAGTACATCAAACAAACATAAAAATAAATAAACACCCCCCCACACACCCCGTTTACCTCATTTTAATGAAATGTAGTGTTTGGATCCTGCTCACAAAGAATGACTGCCAGAAGACTGCCAGGAACAGAATGTGCAAAGCAGGTGGTTGAAGTTACATCAAGTATCATTGATCAACTCCACAGTAATGCTGAAGTCAACTAATATTTATATCAGTCTGTCACACCTGTGGTTGATTATGGCTCAGCTATACCAAATACAAACATTTATTAAAAGAAACAAAATAAAGCTATAGCTAAAATGGGAGAAAACACACACAAACCCTCAAAACAAAAACAATTACCCTAAGACATTGTACCTAAAACCAGGACGATTGCAGGCAGCAGATATCACTATTTTTGTTCAGAAATTAAAGAGCTGCAGTCACTGTCAGCACACAAAGCATGCTGTGTAATGCAATGAAATAGGAATGTCTTTATTCCATTTGTACTAGCAAAAGTAGCCATAGCTATACATTCAATTCCCTTTCCCTCATTCTTCCACTGAGCACTGTTATACTGGATATATTTAAACAACCTAAACTTCTTCAACCTTGTCTCCAAACCCTAGGTTTGGAATGAAAACCTGGTTTTTCCTCTCTTTCTACATGTTCCAGAAAAATGAACCTCAGGTAATGAGTTGTGCAATCAGACAATTCAAAAACAGAGGTATTTAAAAATTTTTGTTTCAGTGACATGAAATAATTTCTCTTCATTTCAGTGTCTCTGACAAAATAGTAGCAAGTTATTGTTACAATAAGTGAATATGGAAGTGATTTACAAACCTGGGTCTCACCAGAGTGGAGTAGAGGGGCAGAATCACCCCCCTTGACCTGCTGGCCACGCTGCTTTGGAGGCAGCAGAAGGGTACATTTGGCCTTCTGGGCAACAAGTGCACATTGCCAGCTCATGTCCAGCTTTTCATCCACCAGTACCCCCAAGTCCTTCTGCGGGCTCCTCTCAATCCCTTCACCCCCCAGCCTATATGGATGCTGGGGCTTGCCACGACTCAGGTGCAGGACCCTGCACTTGGCCTTGTTGAACCTCATGAGGTTCACATGGGCCCATTCCTTGAGCTTGTCCAGGTCCCTCTGGATGGCACCTCGTCCCTCAGGTGTGTCAACCACACCACTCAGCTTGGTGTCATCTGCAAACTTGCTGAGAGTGCGTTCAAGTCCTCTGTCTATGTCACTGACAAAGATAAATGATAGCTTGCCAAGATCATTTCGTCTTTTAACACATTCTTCTGCCAACCTGTTGGCTTTAAGTTAATACCTTTCCTGCCAGAGTTTTAAAGCTTAACTTTGAAATGGAACAGTCCATAACGTTTTTATCTGATAATGTTCTAATATTCATCCTATACTGAAAATGCAGGACATATATAGAAAAGAAGGAGAAGGGATCTTTTCCACAAAATAATGATAAAAATAGCTGCAGGTCAAATCAAAGAGATGAAAACATTTGTGCAGTTAAGTAATGCCTGTAAGCTTGGGACCTATTTTTATGAATCACCATATATAGGAAATATTTACTGGTAAAAACATTAAGAAGCTATGCTTCAGGAACCATCACTCTGAATTAGTCTTTAAACATGTCTTGGTCTGGTACAAGACCAGGTTCTAGTTCTCCCTCAAGCCAACAGAAAGCCTTTCTTTGATTTCTGTCATCTGTAAATTATCATTGTAATATCAAAAGGTAGTGTATAAATCTGAAAATTAACTTGAAATTGAGGAAAAACAGACTAATGGGAATGAACGAAATATGTAGATTTCACTGATAAGACAGCTGCAAATTTCCTTTTGGTATTAAGAATTATGATAACAGATTAAATTTTGTTCATTTGAAGGTTTCTCTGTTATTTTAGCTTTCAGGCCAAATCCTAATAATTTTAGTCTAGTAGTTATCTCATTGACTTAATTTACATGAATACAACTCTACTTCTAACTTCATGCTGATTTTAATGTGGGATTTTTACACAGAATTTATCAATTCAAAGGTGCTTGCCTTGAAGGAAACATGCTGCTTTGGCTTGTCTTTCGTTTTCTCTTCTGTTACAGGCAGGTCAATTAACCATTGTTTTCAAGATTCCCTGGAACTTTGATATTAGGACCAGGCTTCAGATGCTTATGATTTACTCAGATTTTAACCAATTAAATTAAATTACCTCAAGCTGAAATTTTGACATTACTGGTGATATTTTTAATTTCTAGCAAAAAATACTTCAGCTACTGCATGAACCTAAGGAAAAAAACTTTTTTTTTTTCTTTTAATGCTAATAGGAATTCTGGCAATCTGTTCTTTGGAATGCTGTTATAGCACCAAGCCGTAGGATAGGGACTTGAAATTTGGCAGACAACTGACTTCTGCATAATGGATTTCTTTTTTTGCCATTCCTGTGAAAATCTGTCCTTGTTTGACCTAGTTATAAGCTTAAGAAACACTGTAGTTTGCATATTCTTAGCAGAGACTTGTTAGAGGTTAAGTGTTAAAACCTCCATAAGTTTCACTAAGTACTCTGAAGCCTCCTACATCTATTAGAAATGTCTAAGCTGCCACTTGACATCTGTCCAAACATTAAAGGCGCAAATCCATTACTCTTCCTCTAGTGGCCATTCTGGATGAATCTGGAACCAGGCAGAAGAGAAATCAGTGGAGAAATCAAAGGCTCATCTTTTGTGTCTTTCAGTAATTCCCTGACAGAGAAGGACAACAATAACTTTGAAAATGCCTAAATAAAAACATGTAATTCTACAAGTCTACCACGAGCTGCTACTCAGCTTTAGAGAATCTTAACTGAAGTTTCATGTTTCTCAGACCTTTGGGGTTTATTCAGTTACATTAACTTCAGTTTCCACTGCCATTTGAGACATCTCGTAGAATGTGAGACATCTGCACAAGGGGAGAAGATATGTCAGAAGACAACTAATGCAACTATGCCTTTCTGGCCTGGCAGCTGTAAACCAGAGGGTTTATGAATTACAGATTTTAAAAGGATAGACATCTATACTTAGAGAATGAAATCAACCTGTTACAGTGGATAATGTTCAAGAGACTCTCCAAATGGGTAGACCTCAACTATTCTTTGCTCATACCTTGCCTAGATCAGAATCCCTCTACCTAAACTTACTGATGGGGCTAATCCAATAAGCATCCTCACAGCAAACTTTAGAAAGAAGTGAGTAAGCTCTTTATAGATTGTCTTGTTTCGTAAGAGATAAATTATGAAAGAAACCATTACATTTAAAGCATTTGCAAAAATATGGAATCACTAAAATTTAATCTTTCATGGTAAATGAGTGGGATTTGTCCCATACACTTTCTTGGAATAACCGCTACCTCATGGTGTGGCTTTTGTGTATGTTGGAGAAAGTGTATTGTTCTTTTACTTATGTGGAAACCAGGAAGAAACAGTGATGCTGATATTTCCTGGTTAAGAACTTTCCTTGGGGGGAAACACTGCTCTTAAGATTATTTCTTTAATTTAATCAGCTGTTTAACAAAATAATGTATCTCACAGAACTGAAAAAAAAAAATGACAGTTCTAAGAACCAATATCCTCTTTATTACACTATTTTAGGAGGAAAAATTGAAGGATTTATCCCCTTCTAATCTGATTCATCTGACTGAAATCAACTGAGATTTACTTAGCACAAGATTTTAAAACATTAGTAATGAGAATTATATTTATATATAAAGGTTTAATGATAATAACAACAATAATAGAAAGAAACCAATTTAAGAAACAGCTGTTGCATTAAATTCAAGAAGAGAATACTGCATATAAGCATGAAAAAGTCCGAACTACAGTGGAACTATCAGCTTATTTTCATGGGTTTAACAAAAATGTTGCAGTGCACGCAAAAATTCATAGTAGCCCTGACCTTTGCACTGTAGAAATTACTCATCATCAATATGTCAAACAGGATTTAATGCATTTTATCTAGGTCACAACTAGTTTCATGATACAATGAAATTTTTTGCAAGAATAATAATTTCCCTTCAACATAGTATGACCATTGCCTTTATATTTTGCAATGTCTGATGTTAAAGAGTTCAAAACACACACACCTAAAACCCCAAAATCATGACTGTTTTTATTTAAGGAACTTAACCCATTTGAAGTGAGCTGGAAAATCATAGAATCATAGAATGCTTTGCATTGGAAAGGACCTTCAAAGATCATCTAGTACATACCCCTGGACATGGGTAGGGACATCTTTTAGTAGATCAGGTTGCTCAAAGCCCCATCCAATCTGACCTGGAACACTTCCAATGATGAGGCATATGCAGCTTCTCTGGGAAACCTGTTCCAGTGCCTCACCACCATCAACATAAAAAATTTCTTCCTTATATCCATTCTAAACCTACTCTCTTTCAGTTTAAAACCATTGCCCCTTGTCTTACCATTACAGACTCTCGTAAAAACTCTCTTTACATCTTTCTTTTAGTCCCCTTTTGTATTGGGTTTCCATGGCAAGGTTTTGGTAGCAGGAGGGGGCTATAGGGATGGTTTCTGTGAGAAGCTGATAGAAGCTGCTCCGGTGGCAGATAGACCCAGCCAACTGGCTCCAAGATGGACAAGTGTCTGGCCAGGGCTGAGCCAATCAGTGACAGTAGCACCTCTGTGATAACATATTTAAGAAGGGAGAAATAACTTGGCACAACAGCAATCACAGATGAAGACAGGACTAAGAATATGTGGGAGAAACAACTCTGTGGACACCAACGGCAGTGAAGAAGGAGGGGGAGGAGGTGCTCCAGGTGCTGAAGCAGAGAATCTCCTGCATCCTGTGGTGAAGGCCATGGTGAGCCAGGTTGTCACCCTGCAGACCATGGAGGTTCATGGTGGAGCAGATATCCACCTGCAGCCTGAGGAGGACCCCGCGCTGGAGCAGGTGGGTGCCTGAAGGACCCTACGACTCTATGGGAGACCCGTAGTGGAGCAAGCTCCTGGCAGAACCTGTGGACTTGTGGAGAGAGAATTCCATGTTGGAACAGCATTGCTGGCAGGACTTGTGATCCTGTGTCACAGATCCATGCTGGAGCAGCCTGTTCCTGAAGGATGGTGCCCCGTGTCAGGGACTCAGGCTGGAGCAGTTCGTGAAGAACTGCAGCCTTTGGGAAGGACTTACGTTGGAGAAGTTTGTGGAGGACTGTCTCCCATGGGAGGGACCCCACACTGGAGGAGGGGAAGAGTGTGAGGAACCCTCCCCCATGAGGAGGAAAGAGCAGCAGAGACAATGTGTGATGAACTAACTGCAACATCCATTCACCATCCGTCTGCATCACAGGTGGGGAAGAGGCAGAGAAAATAGGGAATGAAGTTGAGCTTGTGAAGAAGGGAGGGGTGGGTGGAAGGTGTTTTAACATTTAGATTTAGTTCTCATTATCCTACTCTGATTTGTCTGGTAATAATTTTTCACCAGGTGTCCCAATCCAATGTCGAGGAGGTTTCGATATGATCCCAGGAGTGAGATTCAGACACAAATGAGGTCAAATGCCATATACCCAAAACAACATTTATTATCAAAAATAAAATTAAAAAAAAATAGTAGCAATAATCAAAAGTAAGAAACTAATAGCGATAGGACAGAGTGGAATAAAAGGACAGAAATCAAGCAAGCATTCGGAATAGAGTTGCAAGGAAAGGCATCACCATGGATCCATGGCTTCCCGGGGCCCAAGCTTCTCGATGTTTCAGTGGTGGGTGATCGTGGCAGCGGTGGCATGCGCACATGCACCCCTGTCTTGGCAGTCTCTTTTATTCTCATTCGCGGGCTGCAAATTCCATGACAACGACACGTACTTGCCCATCTGCACATACACATACGCTTCCTTGTAGCACCAGTCACAGGTCTCTGTGGCCCTGCAGCCACTCCCATCGCCAGTCGAAGGAATTCTCACCCAGACGAACAATCTTTGAGACAAATATCCCATGGTTTGCCCCGTGGTTCAGTCTTTCACACCACCTCGTGCCTCAAAGATTGCTTCAGGACCCATGGTGGTTTTGGGAAAAGATAGTTATGTAGAAAAGGCCAGAAAAGAGCATTTTACACAATCTGCACTACTGACGGTGTGGTTCGCCGCACAGCGTGCATTTGTTTAACACCGTCTGGTGAAACAGTGGTTACAAATTGCATATTCGTTACAACTAGAGTTGCAAGGAAAGGCAGCACCATGGATCCATGGCTTCCCGGGGCCCAAGCTTCTCGATGTTTCAGTGGTGGGTGATCGTGGCAGCGGTGGCATGCGCACATGCACCCCTGTCTTGGCAGTCTACACGTACTTGCCCATTTGCACATACACATACACTTCCTTGTAGCACCAGTCACAGGTCTCTGTGGCCCTGCAGCCACTCCCATCGCCAGTCGAAGGAATTCTCACCCAGACGAACAATCTTTGAGACAAATATCCCATGGTTTGCCCCGTGGTTCAGTCTTTCACACCACCTCGTGCCTCAAAGATTGCTTCAGGACCCATGGTGGTTTTGGGAAAAGATAGTTATGTAGAAAAGGCCAGAAAAGAGCATTTTACACAATCTGCACTACTGACGGTGTGGTTCGCCGCACAGCGTGCATTTGTTTAACACCGTCTGGTGAAACAGTGGTTACAAATTGCATATTCGTTACAACATGTTGAATTAACTGTATAAAAC
>NW_010556960.1:3563-7097 GCF_000687285.1 Phaethon lepturus | reverse complement strand
GCTCTCATCCTCCTCGCGGCAGCAGGATCTCCTGGATGGACGCACTGCTCTCTCCGGGCAAAAGCCGTGAGAAACTGGGGCCGCACCAGCCCCCAGAAGAAGACAGAGAACCCGGCCATTGTGACCCGCCTGCGGGGCGGGGCGCCTCCCAGCGGGCTGCTGTGTCATGGGGAGACCTGCCGGGGACACGGCGTGAGGCAGGGACCAGACACGGCAGCACCCTGGGGACCCCCACAAGCCCAGATATGGTGGATTTCCCCATTCTCCATCACTTGAATTGTCCCGAGGTCCTCAAACAGTTTTAGCCAAGACTTTCTCCAGACCAGCCCTTCCTGGATGTGTCCCTGATCCACGTCCCCCTCCAGGGATCCACCCCTGGAGACTTTCAAGGTCAGGTGTTATGGGGCTCTGAGCAACCTGATCTAGTTGAAGATGCCCCTGCTCATTGCAGGGGAATGGGTCTAGATGACCTTTAAAGGTCCCTTCCAACCCAAACTCTTGTATGATTCTAAGATTAGGCTGTGGTTTGCCTTCTGGGCAGCACGATGTAGGTGACGTTTCTGTGCGGCGTATTCAGCTTTTTGGAGATGGCCCCAGAGGGCACGTGAAACAATTGTCTCTTTGCAGGAGTATTGTTTTAGAGTATTTTGTATTTTCATCAGTCTGTTTTGGGGCGTGAATCTGGGGAGAACGGCAGTCTCTCTAAGGGGCCTTTCCCCCCGCATGGCGAGATACCACCCCACAATCATAGCGCGCCATACGTCACAACACCCATGCCGTGCTGCGGATGCTTGCATAGACCGACACAGACATAGACATATGCTTGGGCATAGACTGATGCCGATCAGGAGGGTGCCCAGTTCACCAGTCAGCAGACCCAAGAGGCATGCAATCCTCAGACTACACAAGTGGGTTTCTTGTCTTGCTGCAAGCGGCACAAGGCAGGTTCAGGGCTTCTGACTGGGACCCCCAGGCTTCCCCAGCTCCTAAACAGCGGCACCTACTATCCCCTCCTTCACCCTTGTATCCTGACAGTCCGCTTTCCTGTCTTTCCTCTGGTAGTTTTTCCCTCTGTTGTCTCACTAGGTTAACACTGGGCCAACTACTTACTCCAGCAGTTTCTGACTTTGTCACACGGTTAGTTTAACCTCGAGCCAGCGTTGGTGCCAGGCTGTGGTGAATGAGAGCTTCTGTGAGCAATGAGACGACAGACGCTACCAAAAAAAGGTCTATCCTCTCCACTGCCCACAGTGCCCCCTCTGTGGCATCCTATCTGCATCTTCCTGAGCTGGACGGCTGTGGGAAACTGTCACCATTGGCCCCCGCAGTGCATGAAGCCTTGTCCTGGCACAGGCACAGCTCTGGGTGTGCTTGGCGTGTGCCATGCCTCCTGAAGGAGAACGGCAAAACTCAAAGTTACCCCTGGGCAATGTGCTGCTGCCAGAGCTGATTTGAGGGCAGGTTTGCCATAGGTCCCAAGACTGGTCCAGGGGTTCTCCCTGTCCCCCAGCTCAGCCACAGGTTCTGGCTCCTTCCAGCAGGATTTTGGAAAGCCCGTTCCCAGCTGCGAGCGCCTGGCCAAGGCTCGGGGCAGAACCAGCCCCCCCCCCCAACGGCCCCAGCCCCCAGCTGGCCTCTGTCCCCAGACTTCGAAAACTTCCCAACCGTCTTTCCCTCTTAATTATCTCCAGTTTTAAGAAAAGAAATGGCATACTTCCCGATGAAGTAGTCTAAGACTTTGAGAGGGTAATTGGGGCTGGAATTCCAGAACAAAAGAATTTCCATTACAGAATCTCACGATCATCATGTCACATCACCCACAAAGGCTGCATTGCAAAAAATCTAAGGGCTAATAAAAAGTGTCCTCTCCTCCCCAAATCTTTGTTTCCTCACACCCTCAGGCTACCACAGTAATAATCATACTATTATCCTGTAATTGCCACCGATCTGAAACCCTTCCAAAGCGTTATTCACCGGTGTGCCTGACAGCACCCTTGATAAGGGAGAACCGTCACTAACCACACACCCGCCTGTTTGTTAGTCCCTTTGCGGCAAGGCCTCTGTGACCGAGCACATCTACATGGATATCTCTGCCTGACAGTAGACGACCGGCCTGAAGAAAATACCTTAGGTTGTCTTGGCTCTAGTGAAGGCAAAGAATTTGGAATAATGCTATAAGCAAGTTTAAGAGAAAGCAGGATAGCTGAAGAGGCAGAAAAGGTGCTGTGTCTCACCCCGCTCTAATTTCAGGGGAAGTGTCAAGGGTTTTCCCGTTTTCTTTTGTTTTTTAATCCCTGCCCAGCACAAGGAAAAAACACACACCTGCTGTTTAAGGAGAGCTGAAAAATACAAGCGTACGACTATCAAGTCTGTGGCTTTACTCTTTCTGGGACACATTGCTGCCTTTTTTCTCTTTTGCCTCTCACTGGAGAGCTTTTTAACGTAAAATCTCCGAGCTCTGCTATGTGACTAGCAAAACAGCCTCTGTAAATCTTTGCAAAAAACAGTATAGTGAAGGAAAACTGTTCACATAAGCAGTAAATGACATGTTTCTGCCATCAAAGATTATAAGACTTTCGAGGATCTTCATCATCCTCATCTACTTTCACTTCACTTTCTTCTGACGACACTAGAACTACCGTACCGCAGCAGAACATTGAACTGTTGAGGTACTCCTGCAAATCATATGAGCTCCAAAACGCCCTACACGGACGCCTATAGGTTTTGCTATTACCATCACGTTAGCGGCATAATCAGTCCTGCCAAACTACGACCTGCCAAACTGCGACGAGCGAGGGAAGACAAGCAGTCGACTCAATGTGAGTGATAAAGCAAGCTTCAACTTTATTGCAAAACCCTACACATATTTACACACTGAGTTCTACCTTATGCATACTTGTCTTACAATCATTGGCTTAGCTCTAAAGATTACATTATCATACTCCTCCTACTTGCGGTTACTGCTACGTGGTCCGGGTTCCATCCTGTTTTTCTTACTTCTTCTTAGCTGTTTACCTGCACAGTGCAAGGTCAGTATGACCTTCTTTTCTCCCTTGCCAGCATAACTCGAAATTTTCCACCGCGGCCTAGTCTGGCTAACTTATGTCAAGATTGAATCACAATCAATCTGATCACAATCACGCTCCTCCATGGAGCCATGACCGCGTTCCCTCATCCATTCTCCAACACCAAACCTGAAGACAATCAGCACACAGGCGCACATGCCTCAGCCTTCTTCTGTCCTTGCCAAAACTGCTGGGTGACTTGTCATCAGCCTCAGTGACTGACAGCGGGCAAGACTCCCTCGACTGGCTTAACTCCGATGCAGCGCCTGGGAAAACGGTGATTTCATAGACAGCCTTCGAGTCCTGTGAACTCGGGAAAGTGTTATTTCCCATGGAGTACCAAGGCGACAGCTCTGCATTACTTGTCGTGAGAGCAGCTTCCACCAACTGTCCCCTGCTACGTACCAGCGGGAACAGTACAGTCCTCTCCCTGCCTATCTCCACGCTCCGGAGGAGCTGTTCACACACC
>NW_010556960.1:1068-3304 GCF_000687285.1 Phaethon lepturus | reverse complement strand
GCCTGCGAGTCCTGTGAACTCGGGAAAGTGTTATTTCCCATGGAGTACCAAGGCGACAGCTCTGCATTACTTGTCGTGAGAGCAGCTTCCACCAACTGTCCCCTGCTACGTACCAGCGGGAACAGTACAGTCCTCTCCCTGCCTATCTCCACGCTCAGGAGGAGCTGTTCACACACCCTGGCCTTGCTGCCTGCTGTGCTGCTCACGGCCGAGAGAACTGTCACGCTGCGGCTCTACCCACATCACTGTTCCTCATGCCGAGCCAGCCTGCCCATTTCTGTACGTTCCCACCTGTCTGCAGCCAGCTCTTGCCCTCTGTCTCACAAGCATTTTGGAAAAGCACCCTGTTTTTTCTGGATACCTGCTTTGACCCTCAAAGGTCCAAGAGTCAAAGACTACAGCCCCAGAGTCCATGACTATGGCTGGTAAAGTATGGAGCGATACGGAATTGTGCCGGGATGAAAAATACCCAGTGGTTCAGCTCATTTCAATTGTTTAAGACAAGGCTTTTGGCTAGCACACAGTTGAGAAAATTTAAAACCAGAAGTAACCTACGCTCCCACCTTGACTGGCACCTCCTTCTTCATCAGTTCTTTGCACTTCTTTCTTTCCTCAGGAGTACACAGCAAGACATTCCTCACTCTGAGAAACAGGAAAGATCAGTCACAAATATGCAGAACACCTGGCATCCACATACTTGGTGCCTACACAGGAACGTTATCAAGGCCCTGCCTATAGAGACAAGATTAAATTAATGTACAGTTCTCCTACACAGGAAGCAATGAAGGATCAACTGAATACAAGCATCTCTTGCTACCTATCTTCACATGTGGCGCATCTCCGAGGTGGTGCTTCCGTCATGAAAACTACCCAGTGGTTCAGCTCATTTCAATTGTTTAAGCCAAGGCTTTTGGCTAGCACACAGTTGAGAAAATTTAAAACCAGAAGTAACCTACGCTCCCACCTTGACTGGCACCTCCTTCTTCATCAGTTCTTTGCACTTCTTTCTTTCCTCAGGAGTACACAGCAAGACATTCCTCACTATCCACATGCTTGGTGCCTACACAGGAACGTTATCAAGGCCCTGCCTATAGAGACAAGATTAAATTAATGTACAGTTCTCCTACACAGGAAGCAATGAAGGATCAACTGAATACAAGCATCTCTTGCTACCTATCTTCACATGTGGCGCATCTCCGAGGTGGTGCTTGCCCTGAGGAGCATGGAGGAGCTCAGGCAACTGCTTCCACACATCCTTCCAGCCTCCTGAGGTGGGCCAGTGAAACGCTGGGTGAGGAGAGGCTGCGCTCCCCCATGAGCAGCTGGAGACAACTGTTCCTTGAGGGCAAGGTGCTTGAGGAGAAGCTGTGCAGGTAAGGAGCCAAAGGGGCAGAGGGAGAGGCTGCCTCAGTTCCCCTCGCCAAGGCATGTGCCTTTGTGGGGCTGAGGGAGCGCTTTGCCGGCCCCGCTTCCTAGATGTGTAAACCGGTTGCTGTGGTTGGTTCTACTTCTGTTCCTTCATGGAGAAAGTCCAGCTCGCAGGTGGGAAGGTCTTACATAGCTTGTACTGCGGATGGCTGTCATCCTACCTCCTGCGTAGCCTTGCATGCACAATCGCATCACACTCCCTCAACAGACCCCCACTGGGAGCAGTGACTGTCGCGGGCACTGGTGTCAGTCATCCCAAAATGCTGGTGGGAGGAGGTATTAGGTGTTGCCTTGGTTGGTATCCAGCATGGAGGCAGGCCAGGGCTATGGGTTTTCTTCTGCTTCAGTGGGTTTGGGGCATGAAGAAAATGCCAGAGTCATTAGCTGCAGTCTTGAAGGCTACGAAGCATCATTTCAGGGGTACCTAGCTCTGCTGAAGATAAGTCTTCCCCCAGCCTGCTGTGATTTGAGATCTCTTTGGGTTTGTGGTGGTGGTGTTATTTTGATTCGTTTTGTTTGTTTATTTTGTGTTTTGTTTCTTCTGCCAGGATCTTCCTTTCAGCTATGGAGTTGGTGCTAGGCAAATGCATGCACAGAAATGGATGTGGCGGCTCCTGAATGGGGCCGTGTGGGCTCGTCTGGAAGACCCCCTGGCTCACCCTGAGGGGGTGCATCTCCTGAGCAGGTAAGAGCTGCAGGGATGCATCCGGCCGCCTCCTGTGGGGCTGTGCCCGGGGAAATGGCTGCTGGGACCCTTCCAGCGTGCCTGGGAAGCTGTCCTGAGCTACAAGAATAGTGTCTGCATTGG
>NW_010556960.1:0-957 GCF_000687285.1 Phaethon lepturus | reverse complement strand
GTGGGCCAGAGAAACGCTGGGTGAGGAGAGGCTGCGCTCCCCCATGAGCAGCTGGAGACAACTGTTCCTTGAGGGCAAGGTGCTTGAGGAGAAGCTGTGCAGGTAAGGAGCCAAAGGGGCAGAGGGAGAGGCTGCCTCAGTTCCCCTCGCCCAGGCATGTGCCTTTGTGGGGCTGAGGGAGCGCTTTGCCGGCCCCGCTTCCTAGATGTGGAAACCGGTTGCTGTGGTTGGTTCTACTTCTGTTCCTTCATGGAGAAAGTCCAGCTCGCAGGTGGGAAGGTCTTACATAGCTTGTACTGCGGATGGCTGTCATCCTACCTCCTGCGTAGCCTTGCATGCACAATCGCATCACACTCCCTCAACAGACCCCCACTGGGAGCAGTGACTGTCGCGGGCACTGGTGTCAGTCATCCCAAAATGCTGGTGGGAGGAGGTATTAGGTGTTGCCTTGGTTGGTATCCAGCATGGAGGCAGGCCAGGGCTATGGGTTTTCTTCTGCTTCAGTGGGTGTGGGGCATGAAGAAAATGCCAGAGTCGTTAGCTGCAGTCTTAAAGGCTACGAAGCATCATTTCAGGGGGACCTAGCTCTGCTGAAGATAAGTCTTCCCCCAGCCTGCTGTGATTTGAGATCTCTTTGGGTTTGTGGTGGTGGTGATATTTTGATTCGTTTTGTTTGTTTGTGTTTTGTTTCTTCTGCCAGGATCTTCCTTTCAGCTATGGAGTTGGTGCTAGGCAAATGCATGCACAGAAATGGATGCAGCGGCTCCTGAATGGGGCCGTGTGGGCTCGTCTGGAAGACCCCCTGGCTCACCCTGAGGGGATGCATCTCCTGATCAGGTAAGAGCTGCAGGGATGCATCCGGCTGCCTCCTGCGGGGCTGTGCCCGGGGAAATGGCTGCTGGGACCCTTCCAGCGTGCCTGGGAAGCTGTCCTGAGCTACAAGAATAGTGTCTGCAT
>NW_010556959.1:845-1125 GCF_000687285.1 Phaethon lepturus | reverse complement strand
AAATTAATGGGGGATATACAGTGGGTTCAAAGTATTTGTGGAATTACTAATGGTGATCTGAAGCCGTTGATGATGCTCCAGGGGTCTTCGGTGGAGGCTCTAGAACGCTGTCAACTGGACGAGGATCAACAGCAAGCTTTGCAGAAAATTTCTGAGAAGATAGCAACAGCCTATGCTCACAGATGTTCACCTACTGAGGGTATCTCACTTATGATAGTTAATTCAGGAGGGGAATGGCAGCACCCACTAGGACTGATCGTGCAGGTAGGAAATACGGCAA
>NW_010556959.1:0-582 GCF_000687285.1 Phaethon lepturus | reverse complement strand
TGAAGAAATGCTAAGGCGATCGGAGACCCCAGTGAACGGGGTGACAGTCTTTACCGACGCAGGATGCAAATCCCGTAGAGCAGCTGTCACTTGGCAGGAAAATGACGAATGGAAACATCAACTGTTACCTGGGTGCGTGGAGATTCTTTACAAACTATGGAACTTTGAGCAGTCCTTTAGGTATTTGAAAAATGGTCTCAAGAGGTTATTAACGTTGTGTCAGATTCGCAATATGTGGTGGGCACGGTACAGCGACTTGAACGTGGCACGGTTAAAGCGGTCAAAAATCTGGTATTATATTCCTTATTGCTGCAGTTGATGTATTAAACCCAACGACAGCAACCGTATTTTATTACACACATTCGTAGCCATCAGCAGTGTGGGGGTTTAGCCATAGGAAATGCCCACGCTGATCACCTCGTAGCTCCAGCCTGGACCGCACCTGCGGTAAGAACATTTGAACAAGCTAAGCTATCACATGACTTTTTCCATCAGTCAGCAAAGACGTTGGCAAAACAGTTCCATATTCCCATAACAGATGCTAGAGGCATTGTTCAGTCTTGTCCCAGCTGTCAGAAAGCA